>NC_047498.1:0-300000 GCF_002079055.1 Saccharomyces paradoxus
CACACCCACACCCACACCACACCCACACCCACACACCACACCCACACCCACACACCCACACCCACACCCACACCCACACCCACACCCACACCCACACACCACACCCACACACACACACACCACACCCACACCCACACCCACACCCACACACCACACCCACACTTTTCACATCTATCTTTACTCTCGCTGTCACTTCTTACCCGGCTTTCTGACCGAAATTAAAAAAAATGAAAATGAAATCCTGTTCTTTAGCCCTACAGCACCTCTACATAGCCCTAAATAGCCCTAAATAGCCCTCATGTACGTCTCCTCCAAGCCCTATTGACTCTTACCCGGATGTTCAACCAAAAGCTACTTACTACCTTTATTTTATGTTTACTTTTTATAGATTGTCTTTTTATCCTACTCTTTCGCACTTGTCTCTCGCTACTGCCG
Organism: Saccharomyces paradoxus; assembly: GCF_002079055.1. Lineage (NCBI taxonomy): Eukaryota > Fungi > Ascomycota > Saccharomycetes > Saccharomycetales > Saccharomycetaceae > Saccharomyces > Saccharomyces paradoxus. The sequence continues at coordinate 436 of NC_047498.1, forward strand.
TGCAACAAACACTAAATCAAAACAGTGAAATACTACATCAAAACGCATATTCCCTACAAAAAAAATTTCTTACAATATACTATACTACACAATACATAATCAGTGACTTTCGTAACAACAATTTCCTTCACTCTCCAACTTCTCTGCTCGAATCTCTACATAATAATATATCAAATCTACCGTCTGGAACATCATCGCTATCCAGCTCTTTGTGAACCGCTACCATCAGCATGTACAGCGGTACCCTCGTGTTATCTGCAGCGAGAACTTCAACGTTTGCCAAATCAACCCAATGTGGTAACAACCACACCTCCGAAATCTGCTCCAAAAGATACTCCAGTTTCTGCCGAAATATTTTATTGTAGAACAGCCCTATCAGCATCGACAGGAATGCCGTCCAATGCGGCACTTTAGATGGGGTAACTCCCAGCGCAATCTGATCTCGCAAGTGCATTCCTAGACTTAATTCATATCTGCTCCTCAACTGCCGATGATGCCTGCTAAACTGCAGCTTGACGTACTGCGGACCCTGCAGTCCAGCGCTCGTCATGGAACGCAAACGCTGAAAAACTCCAACTTTCTCGAGCGCTTCCACAAAGACCGTATCGTCTTTTGCCTCCCATTCTTCCTGGCACTTTTTCTCGTCCCAGTTCAAAAAGTACTGCAGTACCTCTGTCTTCGATTCACGCAAGTTGCTCCATACTTTATAATACAACTCTTTGATCTGCCTTCCAGACATGCGGAAAACTTGGCTCCCTTGCTTGCCTCTTGTCGAATCCAATACACTAATTGTTTCTCTTCTTCTAGTAATGGCCAGGTACCAAGCATAATTTCTCTGTATCTGAGAGTAGATCTCTCTCCTTTTTACGCTAAAATATTTCAAATATCCTACAGGGTCCCCATGATATGGCTCGATGTCTTCCAAGTATTCTTTGTATTCCTCGTCATTTCGCAGCATTCTCTCCACAGCTAGTGCTTCCCAAGCCATCCTCCGATACGATACTTTCTGCCCAGCCCAACAGACACAGAGCTCGAACATCTTTTGACAGCCCTTGCATAATCCGTATTGTGTGAATACGCCCTCTGGGCAGAAGTATATGTCAATACCATAGAGGAAAAGATGTTTAATTTCGTCAGACCGAAATCCAAGAAACTGTAAGACATTCATATTCTCGGAAGTATTGGGAAATTGTGCTTTCAGTTTCTTTCTCTCTAGCAAAACCATTTGACTCCCTTTCCGCTTATACGGCTCTTTGTTAATGTCGGTGACTGGATGGAATCTATTATCCTCAGCATTGCCATCTTTATTGGCGTCCTCCTTGGCACTAGCGTTGGTACTTTCAGTGGTAGTAGCATTAGTGCTGGAGTTGGTGCTAGCAGTGGTAGTAGCACTAGTGTTGGAGTTGGTACTTTCGGTGGTAGTAGCATTAGTGCTGGAGTTGGTACTTTCAGTGGTAGTAGCATTAGTCCTGACGTTGATGCTGGCAGTGGTAGTCGCATTAGTGCTGGAGTTGGTACTTTCAGTGGTAGTAGCACTAGTCCTGACGTTGATGCTGGCAGTGGTAGTAGCACTAGTCCTGACGTTGGTGCTGGCAGTGGTAGTAGCATTAGTGCTGGAGTTGGTAGTCGCATTGGTACTGGCATTAGTGCTGGAGTTGGTAGTCGCATTGGTACTGGCATTGGTAGTCGCACTAGTACTAGCATTGGTAGTCGCATTAGTCCTGGCGTTGGTACTAGCAGTGGTAGTCGCATTAGTACTGGCGTTAGTACTGGCATTAGTACTACCATGAATGCACGTGTTGCTGTCCTCATCACTGCTGCAATACTTTCTGTACCTGTCACTGCTATTGCTCTCCTGGAAGCTAGACGGTAACGCAACGATCGACATGGAAGCTGTCGCCTGATTTTCAGCCAATCTGTCCATTCTTTCTATCAGTTCCACTGTGTCAGCAGACAGGTCTGTCCTGGAGCCACAGCATCCAACATGCTGGCCCTTTTTTCCTTTCTTTGATTCAAGTCCATAGAACTCGCGTACCTGTTCGGTTATACAGCCTTCCTTAATTGGTGGTAATTCACCCTTACGATTCCTTGCCGCCCAACTGTTTTTTCTAGATAATAGATAACAGAGGCCCCCATCTCTTAGTCTCCCTACGCCTTGAATGAGCTCAATAATATTAAGTCTATTATCAAGCATGATCACCATCATCAATTGCTTAATGTCAATTCCTTCAGTCACTAATTTCGTTCCGATGAGAACTCGCATGCTACCGTCAGTGACAAACTCCTTTGTGCGAGACACCTTTTCTGCAGCACCCAGCTTCCCGTGTATCCATACCACCCTAAAATACTTTCTCCAAGAGCAGGCCAATTCTTCCACTTGGTTGGTTGTGCTTGCAACTACAATGGCCTTCGACTCTGGTTCACTTTCAAAGAGGGCTAAAAGAAGCTTCAGTGCTTCTTCGGGCTGTGATTCCACTTTCTTCCAAATTTTATGAACATGCCCTAAAGGCACCTCGGATTTCTCCTTGATTAGATTAAACATCCGTGTTGGATAGCTGGATAGACCTCTGCTGAGATCTTCCGACCGTTTGAGCTCGTTGATGTCCATCGATTTCTTGGCCAGTCCCGTAAGCCCAAGACGCTGCAACGCAGCATCAGCTACAGCCTCAGGGGCTGTGCCGCTCAAAAAGATTGCTTTCTCAAAAGCGTCAAAATCAAGGTTAGTTATGCCCCCAAATTGCGACTGCCGGTAGACCTCCGTTTCAAAGTTGTGAAACTCATCTACAATGAGGTAACCCAATTTTACGTTGTTGGTCCTAAAGGTGCACTCAACAATATTCTCCCACGCAGCTATCCTGTCTGTGAAATTAGTGCTAGCAAGATCATCGTAGATCCCCACGTATAAATCAGTAACGCCATCGTAACCTTCTTCAATAAAGTTTCTTACAGGGGCCACATTCAAGCAACCGCATCGGCCCAACCTGATCATGCAATTAGCAAGCAACACTGTGTACGGTACAAACAGAAACGACACATATTTCACGTCGCCCTTAGACGCCAGTGCTATCAAGGGGAGATGAAATAACTCCGTCTTACCATAGCCCGGTGGGGCCTGTACTGCCACAGAGGGTGTGTCTGCCATGTATATTTCATGACATAAGCGCAACTGATGCAAGTCCCTGAATTCAAAGGAGCTGCCAAAGAGTTTCTGGCCTGCGACGAGGATATCGTTTGTACTCTTGGGCTCTCGGGGCCTTTTTCGCGTTACTCTTGAAATTTTTTGATGATGATCTGAACTCGCCGCCTCACCTGCCACTACGTCTTCCGCATTCCGAGTACTAGAGAATGAATAATGGTAGTCGCTTTCAAGGCCTAACCATTGAATCCAGCGCTCGGAAGCTCGTTCCTGCAATAAAGTGGCGGTCGTCCCACTGACACTAGTTAACGAAAAGGAATCCACACCGTAAATATTTCGCCCTGTTTGAACGGAATGATTGGCCATGAGTTCACTCGTCGCCGACTCGTACAAATCTGTTTCAAATCTGCTACCTACGCAGTGCCGTCCTAGGGCAATCAACCCCTGACGCATCTCCCGAAAATTCAGCTTCTGAGGTGCATTCTTCGGAAGTTCCCTCATGTACTGCCGAAAAGTTGCGTATTCAACCAGACAGCCCTTCGCGGTATTCAGAAACATGTAGGAATACAAAACTATCCTCGAAATGTCTCGATTTGTTACTTGATCTGGATCCTCAAATCCCACCACATCCATCCAAGGATCATGATTAAAAGCGTCATAACTGTTACCAAGCGCACATATTTGCATTTGCCTTAGCACAGTGACAAAATAAAACACGTAATCTGAAGTGAGTCCGTCAAGCGTCTTTAGTCGAGGCTCCGATGAACCGTTCTTGTTGTAATCAGTGTACAGTTGGATGCGTCTTGTTGTACCGTCGACGTATACGTTGCGCTGAGGACCGGCAAAAGCGAGTAGCTGAAGCTCTGGATAACGGTAAGGGTATCCTACGGCAAAATGGACCATCCACATAAGTGGCACCGTAAGCTCGTCAATTGCAACAGTGACTTTATTTTTAAGAGCCGCGGTCATTTTGTTAGTATCTCTTCTCAACTTGGGCAGCACAATTTCACGATATTTAACAGGTATCATTTGAAGAAAAGAATCGTTTTCCAGATACTCGTCAATTCCTCGCTTTGGCTCTCTGAACAAAACTTCTCGATTACGCAAAATGAGGCCGGCAATATCAACCACTGTAGGCATATAAAAGCAGTTGTTCAACTCTCCCCAAAGGTTATCGAACTGAGCCTTGCATGCAAAGTAAAAGCCGCGGACATACTCGCGATTAAAAAGTTTTCCACATACTGATATACCATCAGAAGAAGGTACCAAAGTTATTCTATAAGAGTCCTTCAGCGTGGTTTCCCGCGCTACTTCGTGGTACAGAATTTTGATCCATTTCCACATTGCAACGCCGTTGTTGTCATCAAATATATCTAAATCCCTTGCGGTACAAGCACAAGACGACACCAATAAAGCTTTCACGGCATCTAGTGTTTTTCTGAGTCTTCGTGGAGTGTTAGGACTGCGCAACTTACATACTTTCAAGCCATGCTCGTCCACAGAGGGAATAATGGGTTCTTCATTCGTAATAGATCGATCCTCTTCGTCACCAGTGCCACCACGGGGACCTGCCCCAAAATTAAGCGCACATGCTCGCAAGATAATATGCAAAATATCACCCAATCGGTCTTTTTTGTTCATCATATCGTTACATATCTGTGAAAAGTATTTTATCTCAGTGGGTTTACGTGGGCATAGATCACGCTTCAGCCGCTCTGTGTCGACCTTCTTTTCACCAGGTAGACTTGCTTGATATGCGGAAAAAATCGATAGCTCATCTACGTGTAGTAACAAAAACATATAGGGTGCCAAATTGTATCCATATTTCCTTATGGTGCTTTTCTGAAGATTCCTTACAATAGGTGTGCCAGAAACAAAGTTGGTGAAAGTACGCATCGTAGAGCTGTCGTTCGGCCTGGCACTTGCTGTTTCGTAACAACGTTCCAGGACACGGAAACTCAACTCATTATAGTATCCTCTGTTGAGGTAAAAAAGAGAAAGGGTATCGTAATCCTTTCTATTGAATTTCAAAGTATGCACTTGAAACAACGTGTAGACCATCAAGTTGATTTTCTTGGGAATAAGATACTTTGAAGGGATTGGTCCGCCCTGGAAATCTGGTTCGTCTTCAACAAACGTCAGGAACTTTTGTACATTTTTCCCGACCATGACGGAAATGACTATTTTTTCAAAAGACCTTTTCCTATCCATTGCACCAGTTCTGAATTTTACCACTTTGATTAGACCAGACTTTTCGTCTTCGTAGAATGACCGCACTTCCGTGGGGATCGATTCAAATAAAGTTATTGAGGGACAATGTACCAAGTCGTTTTTGTTATTTAGAGCCGACTCAAACTCGTCAAAGTTTGCTTTTTCAAACTTACGCCTATCGGAAACTTTCATTTTATTTTTGTAAGTTTCGAAATTAACAATAGTATGTTGATTGTTATGCTTTTTGACAAGAAATCCATCAATATAAACAAAAGATTGTCCAGTTTCCGTCTTATCATCATCTAAGAATGTAATAATTAAGCTATTGAGAAGATGCAGAATCTCTAGCAGCAGCAAAGAAAATTCAGTTAATAAGAAATCTCACTAAGATAAGGGACTGTCTGTCCCCTTCAAGCACAACATAGAAAACAGAAGGATGTCTCATTCATCCTTGATTTCCGGCCTGCAAAAATAAAGTACTCGGTACGTACTTTCGTTTTCAATTTCCATGGTGCACAGTATCTTAACTATCTGCTTAGTCGAGGAGAACCAGGATTCTGTTCGTTGCTCAGCCGCTTCGTGGATATTCTCTTGGATACTTTAAACATGGACCTACGCTTAGCCTGCGCTTAGCCTACAACTTCTTCCGCTCTCGAAAAGACCAATATAATAAAAAGTTATAAATTACATTTCCTTATTAGGTATACGACCTCGCGCTTCGAAGTAGAGGAGCCCTTTTTGGCGTACCTACATATGGCGCGTCAGACAGACAAACTTCCCCCAAAAATGTATTACCCCGCCGAATAAGAAAACAGACCCATTCACCAACGACGTATCAAATTACTTCCTTGGTGCAATGTCCCACTATAAAAAAATTCCTTGACGCTAGATCGTTGGACTAAAATCTGCGTCACAATCGCCTAAACAGGAAATAATGCCTATTTTCGTACAAGGTTACTTCCTAGATGCTATATGTCCCTACGGCCTTGTCTAACACCATCCAGCATGCAATACAGTGACATATATATACACCACACCCACACACCACACCCACACACCACACCACACCCACACACACCACACCCACACACACACACCACACCCACACCACACCCACACCCACACCACACCCACACACCACACCCACACACCACACCCACACCCACTACCCTAACCCTAACCCTAACTCCATCCCTTCATATCCCCATCTCATCTTACCCTCCTCTATCTCTTCTCATCTTACCCCTCTTACCCTACCTCTCCCACATCACAATCCACGGCACTTACCTCACCACCCCATGCCCTGCCCCATTCTCCCACTCCACTACTCCTAACCACCACCATCCATCCTCCGAGTATTCATCTCCACTCCCCAACCACCATCTACCCCCTTCCCAATATCCAATATCCAACTCCCACTACCACTTACCCTACCATCCATCTACATTCCCCCATCTACCATGTCGTCCTTACTATAACACTACATACCACATTGAAATATTGAAATGTAAAACAATCAAACGTAAACAAATCAAATGTAAACAAATCAAACGCAAACAATACAAGAAGTAACTTACCCTGCCACACTATCAACCTCTCCACTATACCTTTCACATCCCCAAACAACACCACCTCCAAATATCACTACCACATACCTAGATCTACCATACTCACCTTTTATTTATTTAACGATATCGCTTACGCACACGGACGCTATAGAACACATCACTCTCAACTTGCCCCGCCATAATACTCTACACCAAGGTCATCTCTCACTCGATCACTACCATATATATCACCACATCACCATACACGGCACTTGCCTCAGCGGTTTATACCCTGTGCCATTTACCCATAACACCCACGATTATCCACATTTTAATATCTATAACTGATCACACAACCTCAATTATCATATAAATACTCTTAACTTCATGCTTTATAACGTTTTTATACAAATATCCACTACCCATTTTATATGTACTAATATAAATACCACCAAATAATCACAACTAAAATCACCTAAACATAAAAATATACTATTTATCAATAAGAAGGTATAAACACACTATATATTAACATAAGCGAAATATCATAAACATAAGACGTGTCCTAATATCGTTATACAAACGCAACTACAAGATCTTCTCACTCTCGGTACTACCGTAATTCAATGTCGTGTACTCATTCCGGTGCCACTATATAAGGTCACTATGCTTATACTATAAGAGAATACATACTAATGCAGATTCTATAGTATCCTTATTTCATCTTACCACTCGATCACAAAATATTCCTATCTGAGTACATCCGTTAATCAATATGAGGTGTAACAACCAGAAGTCATGGTTTCAGGTGAACGATGCTTCTAGGTTTTGCTTTAGTGTTTTTATAGTGGAATCAGGTCTGAGAAAAGGGTGTTGATACTTGGAAGGGCAATAAATTTTATGAATCTTTCTCTCAGACATTCATACGATGGACTCTTTCCCAGGGGAGAAGATATAGGTACCTATTTCCATTTTCCTATTACACATTTACACAACTTTATGACAGGTAATCTACGCTAAAATATGTGTTTCATTTTAGACGGCAACCGAGCTGTGCGAGCAGTTGGATTGCTCCTTAGAGGTAATTACATACTGCGTAAAAATCAAAAGTTATTGCAAACCTATAAGCACTTGCATCCACAATTGCAAAAAATGACACTCCAATTAATGTGTGAGTCGGATAGAAAATTGGGAACTATCTTAAGACCTCTTTCTAAGAATGGGATACAACATAGTTTTCAGTCAAAAATCGCCCGAGTTTATTATCCTCTTTCTATTATAAGATTAACTAAGCCATTGCATGAACACGCGGCTTTTTTTCTAACTATAAAAACGAATAGCCAGAAGCTGCAACTCCAAATAGCAAGTCCCTCAAAGCTACCATCTCGTTATCAAATGAGGAATAACGAAATTGAAGATGAGAAAAGCGTAGCTCTATCATCCTTCAGACATCTCGAATCCCAAAAGATTGTTTTACCTCAGAATGTTTTCAAGAGTAATTTCACATGGAGGTGTTATGAGACGATCAAGTGGTCTGCGTTTCGTGACTGGTTGCTATCACGGTTGCCACTTAGCGTTTGGTGGAAATGTCCTCCAATTGGATTTACCCGCTTACTGTTTCAGTTTTTCCCTACTTTAGGGGAATATTTACCCTCAATTCATTTGCTTTATCGTAAACAGGCATTATCAAAACACTTTCCTCAGTTTTCGCAAGAAATTACTAGAAATACACCAGGTACGGACACTCGTGATTGGGAAGTTATTGCAAAAAATCTAAACTTGTATTTATACAATAACAGAGCTTGGAACACCAGGTACTTTTTTTTTGATGGTACAGACTGCTACAAAGCATTTAGAACAACCCTCCTAAAACCATTTTCTTTGGAAAAAGACGACGCAGCCAAGAACATAACATTTACGGATTCTATCCCTTACATTGAGGAAGCATTGCAAGTTTATTTTACGCAAGTAGACAAAGAATGGCATTCGATCAATTCTCAAAGGTGTTTGCCTAATATCGAGATACAGCACATTCAATTTTCGAAACATTTCTGCAATTCCAAACTTCTCTAGGCTTTCAAAAAGGGGATCACAAAGGACCCACGCTTTTTATTCTGCAGTATCTCTTTCTTAAGCCTCTCCATTCTATGTGGAAACTAAAGGTTTTTCAGTATTCATTTCTTCTGTTTGCATTTTTTCTTCTCGTATTTTGTAGTAATTTCCTTGAGCATCTGAACAAGTTTAAAAATTTGAGATTCCAATCAATGAAACAAGTAGATAAAATGCAGCTTTTTTCATACATTTTGTGTGAGAAAGAGAAGTCTGGTGTAAGTGGTTGGCCTCAAATTGCGAAGAGGACAAATGCTTCCTGTTTGAGCAGAAAGTTTGGGGCTCGGAAATACTTTCTCGGATGGCATTGATTGTGAAAAATTCTTTACACGGTATTTCAGTGTGCCTTCATCTTCACAAGCTTTTGTGTCAGTTAGTTTCACAGATTTTGAACTCTGGCCATACATCAAAGAAATACAATCAGCTTGCGATGGTGTGTAGCTTTAATTCAACGTATTGTTTTTGAAGGCCAGAAGCACTGTTACCATGCCAATTTAAACGGCAATAGATAATATAATATTTGATTAGTCCAGTCAGTAATAGGTTTCATATTTTAGGAGCAGAAGTTAGCCCTCATTGAGCTACCTACGTTCCGTAGAGGCTATAAAAATTGGCAACCATGAACGGAAAATTTTCGGGTTTCCCTTGCATCTCTTATGCTTATGCCAAAGAAGGTTCTTTTGATGTTGACTACAACCCCTGCGAAGAAAATCTTGTATGTGCCTCGTAGTCGTAGTGATAACTGAGAAGGATTTCACAAGAATGATATATCTTATCTTTTTGAATCCGTGTACTGGTTTGTCGGAAGTGGTGGATAGTTACAGCACTAAAGCTAGTTATTTTAATCGTGGTGCATTATAATTTTAATAATATTTTAAGGGTTTCAAGGTATTCTGGTTAATGAATTTTCAGTATAGGATTCTCGGGTTTTCCAGTCTGTTTTGATTGATTTTCTATTTGGTTATACTACGATACTCAAGCATGGAAATAGATAGTGTACTGAATTTGCAGAGACGTCTTGAGGCAAGAACGACGATCAGTCATTGTTAACATGACCTATTCATTGTTACAAGAATATTATGATTGATCTTAGAACATGTATAAATTGTGCAACCAGAAAACATTCGATCTTTCTCAAAGTTAATGGAAGTCGATGCGAATAACATTGATTTCACAGTGAGATATGAATGGGACATATACGAGTGCAACCAACAATTAGATTCGTCTTCCTAGATTTTTGAATTCATAAGGGATACCCTATTTGTAAAATCTTCCATACTCTATATTTACTTTCAGAATGAATGGAATCGCAAAAAATTGTCATCAATTACATAACTCATATCCAATGCGTAGAATAATAATTTTGTATTTATTGGCATGTTCAACATTTTTTCCTTCGCTGTCAGAATTTTTTTCCACTTTTAATGGATAAACTGTTCCTTTATATATTGATATACTTGCATAAAATCAAACTATTTACACCATCAAAAAAATTTGTTTCCCATTCTTCGTTACTTTCCAATGTCCATAACATTTCATTCGTAAAAGCGTCTGCCTCTAGTTAGCGATGGTGTAGATACCGTCCTTGGATATAGTGCTAGAGATGGCTGGCTTTAATCTGCTGGAGTACCATGGAACACCGGTGATCATTCTGGTGACTTGGTGTGGAGCAATACCGGTCGACATGGTGGGTAAAACAACTGCCATCACTCAGAGATCATCAGTTACCTACAAAACGTTTCATATTTTGTATATATGCATAACGATAAATACAGTAAAATTATGTATCATCTTTTACACTTGTGCATACTACAGTAAGGGGTTCCACATATCTTTTCGAAGGCTATTGAGATAAAAATGCATGCCATGGTCCTTTAGTTTGCCAATACCTTAACATTTTCCTCCAGGAGGCATATACTATTTGCAGCTTTGTATTTAGAATATCCTCTTTAGGCTAGACGTGCTCAATAACTAATTGATTGGCGAAAATATGTGAAATAAAAATGCGGGCGAATTAACCAAAATAGCGCAGACAGTAAAAAGTTGTAATGGTCCTCTTATATTTGATCTCAAAAGAAACTCCCTACTGCTAAAGAACCGCTATATTCGGCATATATATGCTACTTTTAATTTTGTAAATACAAGAAATTGTTTGAAACAGTGAATCAGTATTTATCCACAGCTGATGCAATCTCGGCAATATCTTTAGGAGACGTTCTACAACAACCGCCAATAATGCGCGCACCGTTATCGACATATTTCTTTACTATAATGTCCCAACTATCCAGTTTATCAGTTGGCCGGTGCCATGTCTTTTCTTTGGGATCGTATATTTCTCCACTATTTGGGTAAATAAGCAGAGGCATACCAGGTAAATTAACATGCAACGTTTCAAGAATCAATGCCGATTGGTTGAAACTGACGCAGTTAACTCCCATTAATAAGAGATTTTTGTTGATTTCGCTTCCGAGACCTTTTATATGGGCAGAAATTTCTTTCAAAGGGGTACCATCTCGTAGTAAACCACTATCATCCACTGACAACCCAATATAAAACGGCTTCGAAATAAGATCCTCGCCCCAAGATAGGATGGCCTTTAGCTCATGAAAATTTGGGACTGTTTCAAAACCAATAAGATCAATATCTTTATTTTCATTGAAGTTATTCAACTGAGGTTTGAAAAAGCTATAATAATCAATATTTTCAGGATGAGGACCATAGTCGCCAGTATATTCACAGGATACATGTGCTGCCCATGGGCCGATACTTCCGATTAAGTATCTGTCCTCTCCAATAAACTCACGAGTAAATGACACGATCTTATCGAGAAAATGCTTGTAAGCATCCAGAGTTTTGATTGAAGTATTCTCAGATATGCTTTTAAAATTTGCTTGATACGTAATTGTCATTAGTACGTTTGCTCCAGCATCCATAAAGTCTTTATACATTTCCTCCACTACCTTTCGCTCGTGGGAGGATTGTTGCCAAAAGGAGTCGCTTGTAAAAGGAGCCGCAGACCATACTGGGCTATTTATGTTAATGCCTCTGTTTTCCAATTCTGTACCCTGTCCACCATCAAGGATAAGAACTTTTTGAGGGTGCTCAAGTATTAGTTTTTTTATTGAAATACGCTTCATCTGTTTTTTTGATTTCTTTTTTCAGGTTGGAGACTAGAAACTTGTAATTGAAATCCCTTCACAACCGACCTGTTTAAATTATCTGCCTGGTGATACTTTTCAAGTTGTGTGTTGTTGCTGCTTTGCTACAGGCATACAATATCTCGCCACAATTTGAAAGTGCTTACAGGCCACAGTTTTTACCGCTCCACAGTTCTTGCAAGGAATATTTTTTTTTTCATTCACCTTGCGGGGTTACCGTGGAGATGCCAAGATGAAATGCGTATATATTTTGCAGATTTGGGTGGTTAAGTAATCATCCTCGAGGGTTTCTCATGATCAAGATACCATGAACGATAGCAAGAAATGGATGAATTCGAGTCTACCAAACTTTCGAAAGTGCAATTTGCCACTAGCGTGATAAGTACGCCCTCAACTGATGGAAATAATCTAATCCACAGATTTAAGAACTCTTTCAAGCGAAATGATTCATCAGCTATCCAAGATGGCCTGCTGTACTCTGAACTTTCGGAGGAAGAAAAAATACAATGGGACTTAGCTAACCAACCGTATAAAAAGGTTCTAGATCAAAGGCACTTGACCATGATAGCCATTGGAGGTACCCTAGGGACGGGGCTTTTCATTGGTTTGGGGGAATCACTAGCGTCCGGACCTGCTTCTTTGCTTATTGGATTCTTGTTGGTCGGCGCGTCTATGCTCTGCGTTGTTCAGTGCGGAGCCGAACTTTCATGCCAGTATCCTGTCTCCGGTTCCTATGCTCTACATGCTAGTAGATTTATAGACCCGTCAGTCGGCTTTAGTATAGGAATTAATTATTTATTGATGTGGCTCATATCTTATCCCAGCGAGTTGGTAGGATGTTCGCTTACCATCTCTTATTGGGCACCATCGGTCAATCCTGCTGCGTGGGTTGCAATCGCTTTCGTTTTAAGCATGTTACTGAATCTTTTTGGGGCGAGAGGTTTTGCAGAATCTGAGTTTTATATGTCAATCTTCAAAATCGTGGCCCTTTTCATCTTTATAATTATTGGTATTGTCCTCATTGCAGGCGGTGGGCCTGATTCTACTGGATACATTGGCACGAAGTACTGGCACAATCCAGGCTCCTTCGCCGTTCCAGTTTTCAAAAATCTCTGTAATACTTTTGTTTCAGCCGCATACTCATTTAGTGGTACAGAAATGGTTGTTCTAACTAGTACTGAAGCAAGAAGTGTTTCTTCGGTGTCCCGGGCAGCGAAGGGTACCTTCTGGAGAATTGTCATCTTCTACATCGTTACTGTGATTATCATTGGTTGTCTGGTCCCTTATAATGATCCTCGTCTGATTAACGGTTCATCCAGTGAGGATATTACTGCTTCTCCCTTTGTTATTGCTTTGAGCAATACTGGTGCTATGGGAACAAGAGTGTCACATTTTATGAATGCGGTCATCTTGATAGCCGTATTTTCTGTTTGCAACTCTTGCGTTTATGCATCTTCAAGATTGATTCAGGGTTTGGCCACAGCAGGCCAGCTTCCAAAGATCTGCGCTTATATGGACAGGAGCGGCCGGCCTTTAGTTGGTATGGCTATATGCGGCGCTTTTGGGCTGTTAGGCTTTTTGGTTGTTTCCAAGAACCAGGGCACTGTTTTCACATGGTTGTTTGCATTGTGTTCTATTTCGTTTTTCACAACTTGGTTCTGTATCTGCTTTTGTCAAGTCAGATTCAGGATGGCAATGAAAGCTCAAGGAAGGTCAAAGGATGATATTATCTACAGGTCGACGCTAGGGATCTATGGAGGAATTTTTGGCTGTGTTTTAAATGTTCTGTTGGTGATTGGGGAAATATATGTATCGGCCGCACCCGTGGGCAGCCCTAGTTCTGCGGCGAACTTCTTTGAATATTGTATGAGTATTCCAATTATGATTGCCGTTTATATTGGCCATAGAATTTACCGCAGAGACTGGAGGCACTGGTACATCAAGCGGGGGGACATCGACCTCGATAGTGGACATTCCCTAGAGGATTTTGAAGCTACAAAACTTGAGAGGGATGAGGATAAGAAATATGTTGCCTCCAAACCACTGTACTATAAGATTTACCGTTTTTTCTGTTAACGTAGTGAAGTACTTTATTGGAGCATCAATTAATAATAGTTTTATATACTGAGCATTTTGTATCTATATTCAAGATCCCTAGTAACGGTAACATTACGTAAGATGTATTTTGTACTGAATATTCTGTTTGGAATAATTTCTAGGTTTCTAGGCTCTGTATATCCCCACTAGCGGCAATCTCTTTAGGTTCTGCTACCCTATTACAGCTAGAAACTCTCAAATCAAGAAAATCTGCGGCCGCCACTATTTTTTCAAAAGGGTTATCTGAGTAATTAGATGAGGTTTGCTTCATGTATTGTGGTCTGTTGTCAAGATTGTAATAGTGGGAGAAGTAGGGCATCGACTCCGATCTCCAAATTCTTAAAGCGGTAATTGGCTGCAATATTGAAATGCTTGTACATTTGTGCAACATTCAAAGGACATTTCCTTAATAATCATCTCTACCTTGTTATGAGAACGCGAACGACATGAGACAATCCAAAATAATTGTAAAAGTACAGTTTATGTTTTCCTGATGATGCTGGAAACTCCCAAATCAATTTTCATTTCAAGGCATTTAAAATGTTGAACAACTTTGGGGGTAGATCTTACCGTTTATGCCCTTTTCGGATTGACACCTAAAAGTCCTACCACGCTTCTAATTCCAAGTTTTAATTTCCCGATCGGTTAGAAGATGAATGATGGGCTATACTCTTTCTTAGAAAAAGCAATTTGTATCTTTTGGGGAGTGGATCGAACTTGGTACCTTAGCCGCACTTTTTCACTTCCCATCCTGATAATGACGTCTCAGCAGGCCCCTCCTGGGGGTATTTCTGGCTAAAAAGTGCGCCTCCTCCTCTTCTCGCCTAGGCATGTTTCATATTGCATAACATAAATGACTAACGCTTGCCCATAAATTGGTTTCGTTCTTAGAGACCAATGTAATAAAAAAAGCATATCCTTTCGTAAGAGTCTGCTTTGGCTGCTTCAAAAGTCTCAAGAGAAAAAAGAGAAAAGAAGCCTCTACTTTCATTAGTGTAAAGTAGCTTGACTTTCTATCTTGAACGGCCGTTTCATATTATTCACACTGTTTTATTGCTCGTGTGCTTTTATCTTGGCGAAAAGCGATAAAAAGCATTTGTTGACAGCGTAAATCCAATTAATACTCCACATGGTACTACCATTCTTTTATTCTCAGCTTGCTATTTTCTATTGCAGATACCAGCAAATTTATCAACTTTTCACAAGCTCAATATGCGATCTTTAGGATCAATCGTGAGGACAAGAGGACAGAAACATCACATGTCCTCTCGTTCCGGTATAATACGCATTTATGTCTCGGTAATAACACAAATAGCCACCAACATTATGTAAGCCTACTGAAAGATCATTATAGCTCAAAAAGAAGATATCGTGGTGGATGCTAATTCGAAGCCTTGAGTTTTATTGCATTATATGTATAAACAACCAACAATGATTGTTCAATTGGTAGCTATCGCTTCTCTTTGCTGGATCTGGATATATTAATAAGTCAATTAAAAAGAGAGAAAGTAACAAATCCAAAAAATGACGAAATCAGACGAAACAGCAGCTATTAGCCTTCATGCTGGAACTACTAGTCTGGTAGCAGATTTTTGCTAAGTGAACCTACCTCACATCGCTTTGTACCTTGTGCCTTGGTGCCTGAAGGGATGATTCCCGCCGCCCCACCTCTCACACGTACGGGACGCAAATCTATTCACGCTTCTATTTTTGTTTAGCGTAGTAAATCTGATATGTATTCTTCGTAGTGCCTAAATTTTTGAAGGAAGTAATGGCTCTGATCTACATACGGGTGTCATCAGCAGGACCGTAATCGCACTGGGAGATGAGTATAATTTTAAATAACTTACGTTTGGTAATAGTTTATGGCCAATGGATGGACAGCAACGAGAAATTTGTGAATTTGTTTGTTGTCCTCGTGGTTTTTATTTCAGTTTACTTTACAGGAACCACCATTGCATTCTCCTTGAAATAGTTTCTTTATACCACCTACTTCTCCGTGGTAAGTTCTAATCATATTTTGATCCGCTTCAAGCTTTTAGCCGACAAATAGTGAAGCATCCCGGAGTGCTCGTTACCATACTGATATCAAGGTAGCTGTAACTACTGGTGACGATATTGTCTTTTCTGTGATTTTTTATGTACCTTGCTTAACTTCATAAAAAAGAACAGGAAGAAGGGGTCGATATACAAGTCTCCTTTGATGTTCAGTCTTTCACTTTTAAACAAATAGACACGTCCAATATAAATATTCTTATGAAATATTACCTGAACTACCTATATTTGCAAGAATGGCGACGCGAAGAAGGCACACTCCGGCGCTATAATCCTGGTTTCCATCTGGTGGTATACATAGAAATAGGGGCCCTTAAATGGCTATATGATTGAGTCTTCACATATATTCTTTACGTAAGTAAAGTCGTCTCACGCAGCTACTTTACGCAGCTGGTGGGCGCATCTCTAGCTGTTTCTTTACGCTGGGGCGTTGTTGCATCCTTTTGTACCAAGCCTGAAGTGCCTCGCATTCTGCGGGCACCTGCAGTTTCACGAACGCAGCAAATATCAGACCACCTATCACTGTGATGTCAGCCATTGAGAACGATTCACCGGCAACAAACGGACGTGTTCTGAGAACGGCATCAAAATAATGCATTCCACGCAGAGCCTTGTCGCGCTGGCGAAGCCCCCATTCGGTGTTTTGATAGAGCTCGACATCAGGCCCCAATCCTGGTGTGGCATGGTGAAAATAAACACTAACAGGATCGAGCAGCTCCAACTCTGCGCGTTTATTCATCATGTGGATTACGCCTTTTTCCAGCGGTGTTTTTCCGGTGAGAGTGGGTGTACCGTCAAGTGCGTCAATGTATTCGGTAATGGCTGTGCACTCAGCGATTAAAGTTCCGTCGTCGAGTTCGAGCACTGGCACCGTACCTGAATAGTTTTTGGCAAGAAAGTTGGGCTTCTTATGCTCTCCCTTCCGGAGGTTGATCCTCACAAATTCGACACTCGATTGCATGTTCTTCTCGGCCAAGGCAATGCGGACCCGAGCCGGATAAGGCCCTGTGGGAGTGTCATATATTATCATTTCTTGGTTTCTTTTTTCATGTATACTGCGAATCAGGAAGACCTCAACGTTCATGTGTCCTTCGTAGGTGCTTTATATGGAGCGCCAAGTCTCTATCCTCAACAAGAAGCATGTTAATCACTTGAGACGTAAGTGAGTGAATTAGTAAGCAGTGAAATGGATTCAATTACTAAGCGCCATCCCGAGGGAGCGGATGCGGAACGGACGCCTGAAGCGTCAGCTGCTTGCATTAGTAAAGTAACTTGTATTTACTCTCTACTTTTGCATATTTTAATGAAAGTTTTCCGAACATTTAACGTAGATACCTTTTGTACCCTTCTTGCCCCCTTAAGAGATTGCAGTCAGATCCCACACCTATTTTTTGTTCTTAATCTCAAAATTTGTGGTTACTGCCGTCCCGATTGCACTGTTGTTCGTTCAGCTCTCGCATCCTTTTGTCTGGTGAAAACGTAGTTGTATTTATTGACATCCCGCTCTTGGATCTATATGCTTTCCATTTGCGGACTCTTACTAATGAATATTTTTGATCATTCTTAGCTGTAAATCTTATATTGCATCCACTGAATACCAGTCGACATTATTTGCCCATTATCGCTCCTTTTATTCCGTATTATTCTTCGGCTCCATAACAAGCTGTGGAAGCAGACTAACCATAATATCAGCTTGTATGTTCACGACAACATTATTTAAATCATAATTCACGTCTACAAAATGTAACGTAGTAAATTTCTATTTTCGATATGCAGCTGTCTGAAAATGCAACATCAAAACAATATGGGAGAGCGTCCCGAGTATCATTCTCCCTTGTAATTTCACGTGAGAGTGTCAGTTCGTTAGTGGAGCGTAAGTGAGGATTTGCCAAGGCCTTGCCACGAAACAATAAAGCCTTTTTTTCATGACCACCTGCAGGAAATATCAAGTTGCAAGAATTTTATAGAATGAATTACGTGCCTTCCTTTTTTGAGACTATTTCCTCGAAGTGATTTCTTCGAGAGTTGCTGCAATCCATTGTGATATGATGCCTGTCCGAAGAACTTCTTCGGAACAACTTCGGAACAACTTCGGCCCGAAATCCTCGATACCTAGCTGAATGCCAAGAAGTAAAATAACAGATGACCGACCGGTAGTTATCAGGTGCACTCTATGATTTGGTGACTTCATTAAAGAATTACACTAACAGTATACAGATGCTTACGTTAGCTGACTGAATGGCCTCAAGATCTCAACGTTGAGTTTATTCAATGACGCTTTCCATCTGCTTTCAAGACGAGGGCGCTGAACATTATAATGTGCGTTCATAATCCCTCATTTTAGGCTTTGGTTTTTGAAACCGTATTCATTGCATCACACTGAGTGCCGTCCGTTAGAAATCTATGCATCTAATTAGCAGCCACAACTTTGAATCCTAATCAATTGTCTGTATTTGCGTGGCTGCTCTCGAGGAAGCATATCAGGAAAGAGTTATTTACAGAGGAAATAACTGTGTACGACATGCCATTGTTTCCTAAACGAGCAGATGAAGGAATAGAGGGCTAGAGACTGAAGCTTTGACATGCGTTCCGAGAAGTCCTTGATGCGCGCCACGGTTGTTTATGCCGCACACTACAATGATGTATTTGAAAAAGTATATTAATGCTTACTACCAAGATGCAATCCATTTATTAAGTAATTCTTCCTTGTTGCGGTAAAACATGAGTTATAAAACTAGTATTTAACTACTACTGAGCAATTATTAATCACTGTGGAAACTTTATATGACGGATATTGAATTTGGGCAACCCCTTCCTAGCAATCTAGACTATGCTGTTTCGTTTGGTATTCCTACATGGGATTCGGCAATAGGCTATGCGGAAAAGGTACCAGAAGTAATAAGTAAAATGGCTACAGGATATCCGAGGTACTTTCCTCAACCCTCTGTTCAGAGGCTTTGTGCTTACTTTGTTAAGAGATTTGGGCGAGATTCAGAAGGCTGTCGTCCTTTTCCATCCGTCAATTTGGGTTTGAAATGTTTGGAGTACGTAAAATCTGTCACAGGACCTGAAAGTAAAGCTCACCTTGAAGTAGAAACAGTTACAATCAAAAACCACGCTGTAAAAAAGTCGGGAGAACCGGCTGAATTGGTTCTAACCATTGCTGCTGTTCTTGCATCTGGGGAGGAGTTCGAAACTGTTAAAGAATATTGGAAATTAAGAGGTGAATGTGTATCTAGTCGATTAGCGTGGTCTGTCAACCAACTGCTTGACTGCGCTAACCACGGTTCAGACCAAACATGGCAAGAGCTAGAGGCTAGGCTAATTTCAGCAAAGAAAGGGGAGGAGGAAGCAAAAAGCCTGATAAAGAAAAGGATAGTTGAGAACCGTTCTAGCCCCTTTGGTTTAGAAAAAAAAAATCCTAATTGGAAGGGACTTAGTCTCAACTCAGATGAAGATGTGCATCTTGTATCAAGTGGAATGTCTGCAATATCTACTGCTCGCAATTTACTCACCTTTTTGGAGGAAAAGAAAAGTTCTGGATATTTTTTGAACAAGAACAGCATCAATGAGAAAAAAGAGACATTATTATGTGATACTGTTGGTATATTTGGCTTTCCTTTTAAAGATACACAAGTTATTATGACGAAATTTGGAAAATGCAAATTCTTTGGATTTGGAGATTCCGGAGATGTTACTGAGTTACAAAAGTTTCTAGGCACAAGAAAACAACGCATCCTTGCCGTTTTCATTGAGACGCCTTCAAATCCTCTATTGAATATGCCGGATTTGAAAAAATTGAGAAGACTGGCCGATCAGTATGGGTTTTTTATTGTGATTGATGATACTATTGGGGGCCTTAACGTTGACATTTTGCCCTATGCGGATATAGTCTGCACGTCCTTGACGAAGCTTTTCAATGGTGCTAGTAATGTTATGGGCGGCTCAGTTGTTTTGAATCCAAAATCATCCCTGTACCCATGTGCCCGTGAGTACTTTAAAAGCGCCGAGTTCGAGGACTTGCTATGGTGTGAAGAC
The DNA here is from genome assembly GCF_002079055.1 of Saccharomyces paradoxus. NCBI lineage: Eukaryota > Fungi > Ascomycota > Saccharomycetes > Saccharomycetales > Saccharomycetaceae > Saccharomyces > Saccharomyces paradoxus. The sequence goes on from NC_047498.1 coordinate 20,787, forward strand.
GCAATAGTTCTAGAACGCAATTCCAGGGACTTCGAAGATAGGACGTTGCGCGCTAATTTAAACACAGAAAGACTGTTAAAGGAATTACTCTTACCTGAACAGGGGAAAATATGTAAGAAGATTTATTACCCAACCGTCACTTCTGAGGAGACCTTCGAGAATTACGAATCTGTTCGTAATGAACATGGTGGTTATGGATGCTTGTTTTCTGTGGCCTTTTACAATGAAGGAGATGCCAAAGCCTTTTATGACTCTTTGAAAGTTTTTAAGGGACCTTCTAATGGTACCAATTTTACCTTAGCATGTCCATATGTCCATTTAGCGCACCACTCAGAATTAGAAGAAGTTTCCAAGTTCGGAGCCGACCCTAACATTATTAGGGTAAGTGTCGGTCTAGAAGATGCCCAGTGGTTACTGAAAGTGTTCTCAAGCGCTTTGGATGTTGTGAGAAGCAGAGGCTCCCAACATCCATGAAGCAGACCACTGAGTACAGTATTAAGTATCAAAAATTTTTTCGTGATTTATATAGAATGATGTTTATGAAAAGCTGTTTTCGATTTTAGTATTTTTTGGCATTGGAGGAAATCTTTTCATGGAACCTTCATATGAGTTATGAATCAGTAAGAGTAGATAGAGCTCGGGGCATTATTATTTGTTTATGCTACTGAGGATACAGTTCTTTATTGAAGCGACATTATATCATTCCCGGTCAGTTCATGTGCAGCGTTCAGAATTCCTTTATTAGGATCAGGGGAAAAAATTGTTCTCATTATTTTGTTTTCTTGTCTCATATACATTGTATTCTAATTTTAGACTGCCAAGCTTCTGAAAGTTATCACATCGGAACTAGTGTGGGTAAATACCTTGGCTATCCAACATGGAACGATACGCCTAGGTTTTTCCCTTCTTTTGTGTCCTGATATACCGTGTTATAACTCCTGTATAGTAAAGTACGGCGGCTTTTCTTAGTTTATATGTACGTAGGTTGGTGTTACTACAAACTATATAATGAAGAAGTTTTGTTGCCGCTATTTTGAAGGCCACATAATTTTAACAAAAAGGAAAACATTTGGCACTGTTTGAGTGGCTTTTACAATGAATACCAGCTATATACAAACTGCATCTTTGACAATCAAACATCCAAAGTTAATGAAGAAGGATAATAATTTTCATCGTTCAAGAACTTCAGGTCCTCCACTGGCCTTTCCGCTTGAGGAGTAATTCTGAACGCATGTCTGTGAATTGGTTCTTCCCAATCAATTACTGCTGAATGTTGAACTCTGCGATTGTCCCAAATTACGACCGTACGAGGTTCCCACTTGGCTCTTAATTGCAAATCATGACTGCTTTCCACTAAATTGTACAAGAAATTCAACAGTGATTCAGATTCTTGTCTTTTTAACTCGACTATTTTCCTAGAAAATGCACGGTTAACATACAAGCATTTCTTTTTCAAGACAGGGTGAACTCTGACCAATGGATGAATATGTGTAACAGGTGCTCTCCTTTGTATACCGCCCTGGCGCTGTGAGTTCTCTGCCTGTTCCTTTGAACTATGAATGACATGAAGAGTGCTCAAGAAATCTTGCAAAGGTTTGGACAACCTGTTGAAAGCCTCAATCGTGTCAGCAAACAACGTATCTCCCCCACCGTCAGGACCTTCGACAACATTAAAGAAAGTGTAAGAAGGTGGCTGCAACTCATAAGAAACATCTGTATGCCAGCCACCAGATGATGTCGAGTCATCAAAAACTCTTGCAAATTCTTCCGCATCAGGTCTTCGGAAAGTAATATGCAGTTCAGGGTTGTTTTGAGGGTGTCCACTGGTTTGATGAATGTGCAACTTACCAAAATGTTTTCCATACTCGGTCACATAATCTGGTCCCTCGTCAGCAAAGTTCTGATTTCTAAAGATTACTACTCCCTTTTGTGCAACGAGCAAAGCGAGTTCGTCTTTTGCAGCATCAGAAAGATCAGTTAATTGGATCCCATTGATTTCGAGACCTAATTTTGGGGTGACCTTCTTGACCTTTAGTTGACCAATCTTTTCTTTCGCAAAAAGATTTGAAAAGTTAGTGTCGGCTCTCAAAGCAGGATCATGGTATTCGTGGAATTCCAATGGGCCATACTTTTCAGTAGGATCCCAGGTAGGCAAATAATCAGGGTACTTCGATTTTTCTCTATAAGATTTACGAATCTTCAATAGGCCAGAGGGAGAGACTTCATCCTGGCCATCGTAGAAATGAGTATCAAAATTCCCGTAACCTTGCTTGGAGGTATAATTGAGGTTCTTTAACCCATTTGTAACGATTTTAATTGGTAAATCACTTGAGAGGAAGGGTGTTGCCGTTTCAGCTGCTGGAGGAGACATATTTTAACTGAGTTACTGTACTATCGTTGTACTATCGTTCTACAAGTGAAAGGCCCTTTTTTACATCAAAAGTTCACCTTTTTATACGTTCCCGTTATCAAGAAGTGCTAGTAATACCTTTGCCTTTCAGGTATTCTTGTCGTATTGCACACCTCCTTCTTTATTCCTGTATTATGATGGAGAAAGTCCTTGTACTCTGTGGCGGCAAGTAAATATAGGCTCAAGCCACATTGAGGCGTTTGTCACCATTCCCCATTTATCAATATAAGGAATTTTTAGGGCAAAGAGTTCCTCCAATGAGACGCATGAGTTGGAGACCGTTAAACTATAGAGCGTACTAAATAGATAAAGCTAACTAGTATGTAAAAACGTTACATGCCATGGCACTCTTAAAAAAAAATGCGTAACATGAGCTTCAATTCAGTTTAACTGATAGTTTGTACGGATATCTTCTAGGAGCCCAATTTGTTGTGGCTGCCATCTTAGCTCTTTTTTAGTAGCTTCGCTTGAAACTGGACCATCTTTTGTGACAAAACGAGACAGGAAGCCGAAATGGATTCCTGCGTCGTCGGCAGGAATAGAGACCACGGGAAGATCCAAAGTTTCTCCAATCACTTGAGCGATATCTTTGACTGGTATACCTTGTTCAGAAATGCAATGATACGCTTGCCCAGTTTTTCCTTCCTCCAAAACGAGTCTGTACAAATGAGCTGCGTCCAAACGATGTACCGCCGGCCAGACGTTCCGGCCTTGTCCAACGTAGCCAGATTTCCCAGTAGCTTGAGCAACGTTCATCAATATTGGAACGAAACCCCTGTCTCCCTTCCCATGAACTGACGGGGGTAACCTGACAATCCTTACCGAAACACCTTTATTTTTGTAACTCGACGCAACCTGTTCAGTGATACCACGCAAACTTTTGGAATCTTCATCAATATCATCCTGTTCGTAAGCAACTTTGCTGGGGCGCAAAGCAAGTGTACCATTAGTGTATAAGAACGGCTTGTTGGTACCTTTAAGTGACTCTAGCATAGCCACAGTGGCCTGACGGTCAATTTCGCAGCACTGTTCAAAATTTTTAAAATCATGCACAAAACCTAAATGAATAACAGCATCAGATTCTATCGCACCCTTTTTCAAAATATCTAGATCCTTGAGGTCACCGCGAAGGACTTTTGCAGCAGAATCAATTGAGTTAATCCTTGCAGCGGCCTCATCTGATCTTGCCAAGCCAACAACTTCGTGACCTGAAGAGACCAATTCAGATAATACGGTAGAACCAATGAAACCTGAAGCTCCGGTTACAAATACTTTCATTTTTTGGCCTTTTTTTTGTTTCCTCTCTTCGAAGTCTGTAGTTGTCAAGTCTTATAAGCTAGGCATAAGTTGGCGCCTATAAACACAAAAGCCATCGCAGGCATAATTTAAGAGGTGGGAGCTGTTATTTATACGTTTGCTGAGTACTTTTAAGGTATGTCCTGGTTGTCTTTAATTTTTTCTTGGCATTCTTGTGTTAGTAATCCTTCCTTCAGAAAGCCAACTAATGACATGTTAAATCCGCGGCTTTCCCTTAAACATTTTCTAGCACAATTTATTATGTTAAGAAGCTCCGCTAATATCCGCGTGGGAAAAATAATCTTATCTACAAGAACGATAGTTTCTTCCATTCCACGGAAGGCCTGTGTCTACAGAAGAATTGAAGCCGTGCCAGTGGTAATAGGTGCCCGTCCTCTCTATTTTAATATTTTCTTGTGCAATGTCATAATAGCCTTGCGTTACTATCATTTGGCCCGGCGTCAGAGTGTCGCACCTCATGTTTCAGATGTTTCCTCGTGAAAGGGAAAACACTAAAAGGCAAAAGATAATACAATAGTGTGCCAGTGTGTTATACCTGGGATGTATATTGCGAGGCTACTGTTCTCATTTGTTGCTTGGTTGTAAATGCTTTGGTAACTGCACAGTATGAAAAACCATACGATTCCGTAAATGCACGGACCCCAGAGGCCAAACTCGCTTTGATTCGGCTAACTACATGCTGGCTCATTCTCGGAAACCTTCAAACAGCACTACTCCATTGTATAAACACTAACCCGGACATTTTTGTCTCTAACTGATCGGGTCTTGCACATCTGTCTTTCTCAGATGTTATGTACTAAACATTTTGTATGCACTATACAGTATCTTCGTAAAGGCGGAAACTGAAAGTCATGGTGCAATCAATTGTGCTTTGACCGGTATGGAGAAATTTTCTTAAGAGCCACCGGTTACCAATTGATCCGAGCCTCTGAATATTCACCACATCAGATTAGGAAAGCACATTTCGGCAAGGATAAGGATAAGGATTTCTTCAGAAAATTGCATGCTGATTTGTGTATTTACGACTGCTTTCATTAAGATTTGGCGATGTGATCAACCACATTCAATCCATCTCCCCCTCGCTAGTGCCGAGTAGCATGTCTAAATTGTGGCTACTATTGCAGAAGTTACGGCAAGCTCGGATGCTAATGAGATATCCGAGCTCGTCATCGGAGCTTTACGGCGGAAGCTTAACAAGATAACTGATAGTCAAAGCTCCGTGCTGTTGCGGCGTCTTTAGTCTGCGGAGTTGACTAAAATAGTGTGGCACAACGTACGTACATAGCGCCATCCCACGTTGGCCGATAAGGTCAACACTTGTTACGATGACTGATATACCTCGGCGAGGTTTTTTCGAAGCGGCAGGTGGCATTGCAGAAACAAAAATGTGTGGCTTCTGAAAAAAAAATAGGCACCTCATTTAATGTAAGAAATCTGGCGGCCCCTTGTACATTTTAGTCATTAAGCATCGAAGGCACGCCCTCGCAGCATGCAATAGTGTTCCAGGTTCTTCTATTTTACGATGGCTCCCCTCACTAGAATGGTGATGTAATATGTAGATAGCTAAAAAGACTTAGCAGGTCCCTAGGAGTAGACGTAAAGTTGTGAAGACATTGTTCAAAATGTGTACCTGTCGAATTGATCAGATCGGAAAAATCGAAGTACTTAAATAGACGATTAATTCGACATTTAACTAATAATATTGTACTTCTTGAAGGTTCAACAAAGCAGCAAGAGAAAATAAAAAAGAAAAGAGAGCAAAAAAGAGAATGTCAAAAGTTGATGTAAAAATTGGAGCGGACTCAATCTCCTCGTCTGATGAGATCTTAGTACCTTCGAGACTCGCTGATGTTACGCTAGCGTTTATGGAGGAGAATGATGCAGCAGTTCCAGAAATCACGCCTGAACAAGAAAAAAAACTAAAGAGAAAGCTTTTTCTCACAATATTCACGTTTGTATCTGCTATTAACCTTTTACTTTACATGGATAAAGCTACTTTGTCCTACGATTCGATTCTGGGTTTCTTCGAAGATACAGGTCTTACCCAAAACACTTACAATACTGTCAATACACTCTTTTACGTTGGTTTTGCGATTGGCCAATTTCCTGGGCAATATTTGGCTCAAAAATTACCGCTTGGGAAATTTTTGGGTGGGTTGTTGGCCACATGGACTATACTTATTTTCCTAAGTTGTACCGCTTACAACTTTTCCGGCGTCGTTGCATTGAGGTTTTTCTTGGGGCTAACAGAGAGTGTTGTTATCCCAATACTAATTACCACTATGGGCATGTTCTTCGATGCTTCAGAAAGGGCTGCAGCTCAGCCATTTTTCTTCGCAGCATGCATGGGGTCTCCAATTCCAACCGGGTTTATTGCCTATGGTGTTCTTCACATAACAAATCCCAGCATTTCGTTATGGAAAATATTCACTATCATTATCGGCGGACTGACTTTTATCATGACTATTGTTGTAATTCTGTGGTTTCCTAACAATCCTGCTGATGTGAAATTCTTTTCAGTGGAAGAAAGAGTATGGATTATCAGGAGAGTTCAAGCATCCACAGGCTCTTCCATTGAACAAAAAGTTTTCAAGAAGAGTCAATTTAGAGAGGCAATGAAAGATTATATAACTTGGTTATTTGGATTATTTTTTCTTCTTCAACAGTTAGCCAACAATTTGCCTTATCAGCAGAATCTGTTATTTGAAGGAATGGGTGGAGTTGATGCCTTAGGATCGACGTTGGTGTCAGTTGCCGGTGCTGGTTTCGCCGTTGTTTGTGCCTTCATCGCTACATTGATGCTAGCGAGATGGAAAAATATTTCAGCTTTAACTGCCATTTTTTGGACCTTGCCGGCACTGGTGGGATCCATTGCTGCTGCTGCTTTACCATGGCATAACAAGATTGGTATCTTAGCAAATATCTGTATGGCAGGTCAAATATTCGGAATTCCCTTTATAATAGCTCTTAGCTGGGCAAGTTCAAGCGCATCCGGGTACACCAAAAAACTAACAAGAAGTTCGGTGTCGCTATTTGCGATGGGGATTGCTAATATCATCTCACCTCAAATATGGAGAGAGAAGGACTCTCCCCGCTTTTTACCTGCTTGGATTGTTCAAATCGTTCTATCATTCACTCTTGCGCCAGCCATTCTGTTACTGATCCATTTTATACTAAAGAGAAGAAATAATGAAAGACTAAAAAATTACGATGAAAATTTGCAAAACTATATGGACAGAATCCAACTCATTGAAAGTGAAAATCCTTCTTCCGTTGAAGAAGGAAAAGCGATAACCCATGAGAATAATTTGGCAGTGTATGATCTGACTGATTTAGAAAACGAAACCTTTATATATCCTTTGTAACATTGATGTTTTGTTATGTAATTGTTCTATCTGACGCTTAATAAATCGAAAATTAATTTTATAATTTATGCCTTTCAAATTGATATTCCTCTTCTAAGTCAGTCAAGTCAGGGAAAATTTCGAGCAGCTTATCAAGATCAATGGCCATTAGTTGATTTAAGGCTTCATTATCGTAATTTGTAAGGTCAGCTTCACTTTGCGAAGAGTCGACGACCTGTTCAGTAAAGTTCCTGGAAAATTCTTGGGCGGAGATGAGTTTTTCTAATTCTTCTAAAATCTCTAAATCAAGACTTCCCAAAATTTGTGGATTACTTAATTTTGATGTGAAAGAAAAGGACTTGTCTCTGCCCAGCCCCCATTTTAAACCGACAATTCTATGGATTCTTGCATACCTTTCATCCATAATAGCACCGCTCTTCCAGTAGTCAGAGATAAACGTAGACAGGGCCCCAGTATCCACCAAATAAATAATATACCTGAAAATAGAGACCGATATGAACGAACCGAGATAGCTCTTTTCTAGTTTTGAGGTAACAATTTCTATAAGCAATTTCATATGATAGGACATTAATTTAATAATTTTTTCAATAACTCGATTGATTTTCCCATTTCTATCATTCTCCATTCCCATGGCAACAGAGGGCCGACTGCATGTATCCTTTTTAAAGAACAACCTCACAAGCAAGGCGGCCTGGAATATGAATAATCGGTGTATCGAAAAGCGAACTACTTTCTGAGTGGCAAGCCCAAAAGGCTCCCGTAAATGCACCAGAGATCCGTTGAAATACTCCGAGACTAACTTTAGTAATGTCAAATAATCTTGTATGGCTGCAAAAGTAAAGCGATGATAATATCTTTTGAACTCAGAAGCGTTCCTAAAAGATTGCTTTTCAAAATGCAACGATACGCTATGATAGACGTTCATTGTACAAGTGTAACCAATAATATTAGCCACAAATGTTTCATTTTCTTCAAAAGTGCTAAAGTCAAAAGATTCTTCGTTTGCTAAAAAAGAGGGAATATTAATATGTAAGCTTTTCACCGTTGTTTCTTCAAAAGAACTTAAAATGAGAGGAAATTTCTGATTCAAGAAATCTTTTGTCTCGTCAATGTTATTCAATACCTCCTTCAGGTAAGAAGTGCCATTTATTGGGTAACAGGAAGTTAGTAGTACTTGTAAAGATAAATGTAAATGATAGATATTCTCTGCTGTAGCCATCAAGGACAAGTCTAGATTGTTAGTAGAAGCGTAATTTTTCTCGAATAGCTCTGGTAGAGATTTGTCAGTCTTGATAAAGGATCGTAAATATTCTAAACTTAGAATGTCAGAATCACCTTCCGGAGTCGATATTTCAAACTTCAAAAATTGCACGCCAAGCCATAATTTTCTTCTTAAATTGAATAATCTTGGATAATCGTCCCATTCGCTGACGTATCGAGTGTATTGGAAGGGTTCTTCGTTCAGTCCTAGTTTTATTGCCACATTTTCCAGAAATTTTAAATTTAATAAGCTACTGTGGGTAGGATACATGTCAACTTGATCTGGATTCAAATACCGTAATATGAAAAAATATAACAAACAACTGAATGTATGTTCATTAACATATTGAAAAACGTTCATCAGAGCAAGAAGTTTATGGGCGAGTAGCGCTAAATTGTTCGATTTTACACAAAAAGACTCTTTAAATGGATTATTAATACTTAGGCTCAATCGTCTGTGAGAAAAAGCTAATATAATTGTTAGAATCGTTATTGTCTCCAATTTTCTCCTAGAGTCTTTACCCGTAAATACGATGTTGTACCCGTTGAATTCATTCAATTGTAACAGCTCTTTCATATTATCTTCGAATAATGATATTTCCAATAACGGATAGGTCGGATATATTGTTTTGTAAAAGTCCACGATTAAGCCATCAACCTCATCCTTATTGTGTAAATATTTTGATAATTCCTCTAAAAGGATATTCACAGAAACTTTCTCATTACTTTCTTCAGGGTGCGCTTGCTCATAATCATACGTGTTATATAGAAAATCTATTGGAGGTGTCAATTTGCTTGTTTTTGAGGTATTTTCAATAATTTTGAGTGCAGCTTTATCGATGAAAAACAAAGGTCCAATTTCACCTATCGGTAAGTTTAATTCTCTCTTTTTACTGTTGGAAGAAACGTTTTCACGATGGCGTTCGACATCAATCAGTATTCTCCCATGTATGCAAGTGGTCAAAGCCTTAGCAAACAAATCATGTTGAAGAATGCTGTGAAAAGCAAAAGGACTATCAACAATAGTTGTATTATTCATTACAACAAGCTTGTCGTGCGCATTCCATAAGTTCATGGCAAAATTTTTCATTTCCCAGCCTTTAGCACTTGAATTAAGCATGGAAGTGGAGGAGCCACTTGTGGATATCGATGCAGGAGTGAGGTTTCTAAGGTCTCTATATGGGACATTGTCGATGGTGGGAGATTTGTTAGTTCGTCCTGGTTCCACTTCATAGCTGCAAATCGAGGATGAGGCCTTACATTTGGAGCACGTAGGCCAAAGTTTGTCGCATTTTGTTTTCCTTTGTTTGCACCGCAAGCAAACAAACGATGGTTTAACCTTTTTTCGAGAAGCAGGGTTCATACTCAGTGCAGTATACTCACCTTGTCATCATAGACTGTTTGTAATTAAATAGTCATTTCTCATCACTTTGTTCTCAGTGTTTTTTTTGCCTTAGTGTTGCCTTTAGAGGAAAAAAATGTGAAGAGTGCATGCTTCTGCTGCTTACGTAAAAGAGAAACTCTGATCGCAAGAAATAAAAAATAAAAATAAAAAAGGATAGTAATTGTAAAATCAGATATTATTATACTATTATATTAAATTAATTTATTTGGAGAAGGCTATGCCAAGAAAAACGAGATCTGCAACAGATTACTCTCACTCTTCCTTTTTTTGCCCTGCTGCCTTTTCGGCATTAACGTATGTAGTATAGTCCAGGATTTGCAATAATTGCCACACTGACCATGCTAAGAAGGCACCCAACAATGGGCCAATCCAGTAAATCCAGTGGTAGTGAGGGAAATATTTCGCAGCGACGGCGGCACCCAGGGATCTTGCAGGGTTGACACCAGTACCAGTGTAACCAGTCAAAGCCATGTGTGCCATAAATAAGGAAATACCAATCGGAAGTGCAGCCATGAAGTTAGTTTCACGCTTTTCAACAGCAGTCATCAAAACGGTTAAACACAATACAGCAGTACCAAACATTTCCAAAAACAACCCTCTAGATCTGGAACAGCCTAGACCCAAAGCATTAGTAAAGAGAACTTTACCTGGTGTCATAGCACTAGCAGCACCACCAGCAGCCATCCCAGCAATAATCTGAGAAAACCACATCACCACACATCTAGTTGGTGAGATAGCTCTGGCTAAACACAAAGAAAGAGAAACGGCTGGATTCAAAGCCCCACCGGAAACACCAGCAAAACACCAGATAGAAAACATGACAGAAAAGCCAAAACCAAGGGCAATCATGATCAATTGACCTGGATGAGACCCTTCTGGTTCGGTCTTCAAAGCTACATCATGGTTAGCGACATTACAAATGACGTATGCGCACCATAAAAACATGAAAGTACCGCAAAACTCACCCACAGCAGCGATAAAGTGGTTTCTTAAGGTATCTCTGTCAATATTAAAACGTGAATGCTTTGTTTCCGGCTGTTCAGGTGGAATATAAGCGTTGTCAACACCGGTTGGGTCCAGGTGTGAAATGTTTTTTTCAAGGTCGTTAGATTCGGTGGACATAGTATAACTAAGCTAGGCTAGCGCTGGTTTGAGAGCTTACATGAACCATAATAGTCAGAAACAAGAAAAAAAAAGACCTTGTGCACTAACATGCTACAAAAACTAACATATTTATAGTGCCGGTAGAGAGAGGGGTAGATATGATCCGGGATAAAAAGTTTATAAGAGGATAGCAGCGGCGTTCTAATTCGTTAATGAAAATTATAGTCCGGTATGGACAAGAAATATTTCCTTTTTTCCTTTTTTTCTTTATTTTAGGTTTTTTTTACTTGCAGTGTAATAATCTAATCTACTGTAGGAGATTAAAAAAAACATCTAGAAGGATTGGAGGAGGTAATCCATTATGGCGGTGCTCTTATGGCGGAAAAATACACCTGCGACGTTAAAACAGAACGCGCTGTCGTATTAGCAGCAGTGAAAGTACTGTAGTAGCTACGGTGCACGCTAATGCAACGCTAATTAAATAAGCCTGCTCCAATTTAAAAGGCAGAAAAGAGCCGCAGAATTAAAGCCGTGAAAAGGCTTCGGAGAGTTGGTTCTTAACATTTTCGAAGAAATGTCCTTTAATATGTTTCCTTGGCCCAGAGAAGAGAGGGGAACGCAGCGTCGCTTCTGCTGGTTGAGGACAAAAACTATTCTCATCCCGAACTTTGCTAGGACATATTGTTTTTGGAAAAAAAAGCCGTGGAACTCCTAAGACTCGTTCCCAAAAAGGGATTTAGAGTTAATTTTTGCTCGGCGTCAGGCCGTAAAAATGCCGGCGCCGCTTAGTAATTAATTGCAAGTTTAGAAGTACCGGACTTATTAGACACTGTCTCAGTAAATTCTTGAAAGCTCAAAAACGCAAATAATTAACTAAAATAGTTGCTAAATAACGCCTTTTATGTGGTAGATGAAAGGTCTTTGATGCCGTAGATATATCTACATATAGGTAGATGTAAGTTTAGAAAGAAGGAGTCGGACAGAGGATTTACCAACACTGGTATTCTTCGAAATACTCAACAATTCTTTCAGGGTAATCAAGAAGTTTCTGAGAAACGCTGTTTCTGACATCGTCGACCAGGACGGGAGGTCCGCAGCATACGATCGCTAATGAGTCTCTAGGCGGCATATTTTTCATTGTGTTGTCAATTGCATTGCTAAAATTAGGTCTTGCGTTGCCGATGTGAGCGAAGTTTGTTAATTCGGCCATTATATCATTATAATTTATTAGTTGGTCTCGTGCATTTGCTCCCTTTGCAACAGCAGCTTGCTGTGTGAGATAAATTTGCACGTTGACATTAGATCGACTGTTTTTCAATTCTAGAACTTCGGATTTATAGCCATTAAGAAAAGAAAGGTTTTTGATCGTTATTATCAGATCTATACTTGTGGGTTTATCAGGTTTTCGTGATAGTTTAATGGCATGGTCTAATGGACCAGGCAAGCCTGTTCCTCCACTTAATAATAACAAATGGTCGAAGTCACCGAGTTTATGGTTGCTGGGTCCATAAGGTCCCTCAATGGCTACTCGGAGCTGTAATTTACCATTTAAAGATTGCAAAATCTTGTTATAAATGAATCTAGTGAGACCGTTTTTCGGTTTGATCACTAAAACACACTTATCCCCTTCGTCGATAATGGTAAATGGATGGCATTGCCAAAATATCAAAGGATGTAAAAAATAAATGAAACAATATTGTCCCGGTTTTGAATGCCATCTCCGGTTATGTTTGGGTATGATTACTTTAAACATTTCATCGTGCGGGTTGTTGCTGGTGTTCAAATTGATTAGTGTTGCTTTCGGAAATCTAAACCGCAAAATGTTCCATATTCTGAAAAGCTTTTCCAACCCCCAAATGAACAAGGACAGCACGATCCATTCTTTCCAGCCATTGAAAATCTTGACGTGTTTCCAACAACAATAAAAGAATAAAATGGCCAATATAATATGGGTGTATAGAAAAAATTCGTAGTGTCTTTTTCTTACTACTCCTAGCGATAGAACCAATAGGACGAAAAGCACCGTTATACCTGCTATACCAAACTTCCAATAGAGCTGTTTGTTGCTGAGTATAAAGGCGTGGTTAACGATTGCAAATAATGAATAAGAAAGCGAATGTATCGTTGCGTTTAAAACCATGATTCTACCGATCCATTTATGGAAACTAATAAATGAATTGAATTTGAGCCCTGTTAAAAATTCCAAAAAACTATTCCTTGCTGTAAAAATGATAATGAGAGGGAACTGTGTAAAGGCCAATATCCCAGATCTATCAGCCAACAGTCTCGTAAACTGCGACAGGTGGCTGTTGAAAATAAGATTATATGGGTCTATGATGTAACTTACGGACAAAAATATGATGTTAGCCAATGAATAGCCAATAATGATCCATGCTTCCAAGGAACTCGGCATCAATCCCGTAAAGACTTCCAAGTTTAGAAAGTTGAAGTGATTCGCGTGTTTATCTACTAAAAATGTAGGCAGCACAAAACGACCTCGAATATAATTGACGATCCGGCACCCAAATAGCGCTCGATTCAGCCCGTTATAGTGACTCATGTGGAAGAATACGGCGATCAAACCCACTATAACGAAGTAGTAACTTAAATATGCACCATAAACACTGCTAATATCTAAATTATAGGCATGCGCATGAAAAGCTCGTACCCATTTAGATCTTGTCTCGCGGTCGACCCGAACGGATGTCGATAAGCTTTCAACAGAACTATAGTTTTTTAAGGCATGAGAAGAAGCGTTGTTTAGGGATAAGTAGTATTGCTCCAGCGAAATGTTGCTAAACTTTTTATCGACGAACGAGCACGTATTTCGTACATTTCCCAAGCTTTCTTCGAAACTTGAATTGTCCGTGGGAAATACCTGGTCTGTGAGTGAATTGAAGATACAAAGTGACCAAGTATCAAATGCTGGCGAATAAGAACATATGGTAGAGTAGAAGCCTGGCACAAGGGAATTATCAAATGACCATTTCAGGGTATTTATATATGATGCGCATGCCAGCACAGCGTTGGATCCCAAACGATCTTTTTTTTCAGTATGTGGCAACTTTATATTGAAAGCGCTTGCTAAAGATATCAACCACGTTAAAAGTAGAAGCGGTTTATGCATATTCGTGAGTTACGGTCGTCATGATTTACTTTAGACGCTCATAGAAAAATCATTGCTGCTTTTGTTCGATGACTTTGTACCCTCTCTTGATCTACTTGACCAGCATTGCCATTCAGAATTTAGAATTTCAAATACGGGTGCAAAAACAATGCCAACGGGCCGGGGTGCACGGAACCTTGAATCTAAGTATTGTATTTGAGATAGAGTTGCAAAGAGAAAATTATAATTATAATAGTTCTATACATGTATTCTGTATATATACGACTATTTTATATATAGATATACATATTTCATTTTCTTGGAGATTGTTGTCATTTTTGAAATCATTTACCTTAATGAGAACCAGCACCTCTGCTGACCCTTTCCAAAACAGAATCGTAAGAGACTTCGGAGAAATCAGTACCTTGGACATCAGTAGAGACACCGTTCAAGGCTCTCCTTAAGGCATCCTTGGAGGATGCATAAACCATCTTGGATCTGACTGGAGCGGTATCTGGAGACCAAGTAAAGAAAACGATCTTGGATCTCTTACCTTCGTTACCATTGATTTCGTATTCAAAATCGTAAATAGCGTAAAGACAGTCGTTTTCTGGCAATTTCTCCAAGAAAGCATCGTAAGATGGATCGTTAGAGGTTTCTTTGACAACGATTTCGGTTTTAGCATCGTTCAATCCGAATAAAATAAATTTGTATTTTTTACCTAGTTTCAAGTCATTGAAAGCGGTAAGGGATTCATCAGCAACAGCAACACTACACAGAAACTTCGCATCTTTCCGGCTTCTTATGACTTTTTTCCCCACATTCCTTTTAAAGTTTCTCTATGACAAAAAGGGAGGAAAGAAACAGCATAAGACAGCGAGATAAAACGGGACCAGGTCAATTAGTTAGTAATTGGCACTTCTCACACAGTATGGATAAAATTTTAGCATACCCAGATCTAGACATCTTGTTTTGTTAGTTTTTTGTTTATATATGTTCTGAAATCTAAAGTTTACGTAGTTGCTAACTAGTCTTTTCTTGTTTCCTCTTTTTTCTTCCAATTTTGTCATCAAACAGGGGCGGCGTCACCCGACTCATATACTTGTTTACCCGGATATTTGATAATAATAATACAAAGACTCTATATAGCATTAATGGCAAGCTTATAGAATTGTTTCTCTCGAGCTCCAAGACAATCAGTTTTTCATCAGGAAGTTTGATGTCTAGTCTTGAGCTTGTTGAAGCTCTAGAAGAAAGGTATGACCGACTGGAGGTGCTTATAGGCACCGGATACAGCAAGAATTCCGATGTTTCAGCGCAACTAGATGAACTATACAGACAGTTACATCATCTATACTTCCAGGGTCTAAAGTACTCTCAAGATCTTCTACAACTCTTAAATGCTTTCTTAATGGAAGATACTGAGAACATAGGAGCTCCTGATGACGTTCTTATTTTTGCTAGTTGCTTTGACGATATCTATACATTATATAGTAAATTTGACGAGTTGAACAATCAATATATGGAGTTTTGTCAGATCAGGAAAAGTTCGTTATATCAGATTCCCTCCAAAGATGGCAAGATTGTAACGAAGCACTTGAAGGAACTTCCTAAGCTGGTGAATAACTGTAACATGATGATTTTAAGATCAATTGCAACTCTAAACCGTTTCATTGATTGGAATATTGAGATTAATGAATTCTTTCAGTTCCAAAAGAAAAGATTGTTAAATTTACAAAAGGTAATTTATAGTACGTGAATATATGTGTATATATATTAATATATATATACTTTAGCTTTGAAGCGGTTAGTCCTTTTTAGAGTTCAATTTTTCTACAAACGCCTTTTTAGCCATTTCAATTAGGATTTCCAATTCTCCGCTATGTTCACACATGCTGTAAAAGGCACTTTGTTTGTTGAGTAGCAAGGAATATGGATGATCATATTCTTTAACTTCACCTGCATCCATCACTAAAATTTTGTCATAATCGATAACAGATCTTAATCTATGTGCAATTGTCAAAATTGTACTTCCCTGGAACTCTTTTCTGATAGTTTCTTGAATTTTTGCATCGGAACCATAGTCGATGGACGCTGTAGCTTCGTCTAGCAAAATTATCTTTGGACTCCTCAGTAACGATCTGGCGAGACACATCAATTGACGCTGTCCTTGGGACAAATTGGATCCACCTTCACTGATTTCACTGCTCAAATCCAAGAATTTATTAACGTTCTCTGAATTAGTCGACGAAGTGTCATTGCCCGCCTCTCTTGTGACCCCATGTTGTAATTGCTCTTCACTGATTAGATTTACACGTTTCAAAGCTTCAAAGATCTTTTTGTCACTAAATTCATCATATGGATCTAGGTTGGTCTTGATCGTGCCTGAAAATAGTGTTGGATCTTGTGGAATAATAGTTATAGAACGACGCAATCTTTGTAAATCAACGCCAGAGATATCGATATTATCAATCTTGATATGGCCTGTCTCAGGTTCCAAAAATCTAAATAAGGCAGTAATAATAGTTGATTTACCGGCACCGGTTCTACCAACAATACCGATCTTAGATTGTGCGTCGACAGAAAATGAAACGTTTTTAATTACTCTAGGTAGGTTTGGAGCGTAACGTAATGATAAATCATTAACCTCGATTTTACCATCTTGCGGCCATTGTGGTGGCGGCACTTCTTTATGTTGGTTGTATGGCTCTTGCTCAATTTCCATATATTCTTTGACTCTTTCAACAGAATTCATATTCATCTCCACTTCAGAGTACAATCTAACCAACCACAATGCACCTTCAGTGAAGGAAATCGCATATGTTAAAGATATACCGGCCATACCCGAATCTAGATGATTGATATTGAATAGTATGAACAGACCAGCTCCAAAGATGACCAAGGATCCAATCATGTCTATTCTGAAGGCTAACCAACGATTAGCAACCCATAAGTAGAAGAACGGTTTATTATTTTCATCAATTTTGTGTAAGTTCTCTTGCATAAACCTTCCTTCATCACCAAACGCACGAATAGTTGTAACACCGACAAGAGTCTCGGAAAAGTGTTGATAGATTGGCGATCTGGAGATAGATTCAAATCTTTTCAGTTCACGAGAACCCGCCATGTAGAAGTACCCAACAAAATAATACAATATTGAAACAACTATAGCAACAGATAAAAATTGTGGAGTGATAAATGTGATCAATATGACGGTGGATAAACATTCAATAAGCGAATAGAAGGCCCCTTGTATATAAGGTGTCAATTCCTGATCAATAGCCTCGATATCCTTGGAAAATCTGTTCATAATTCTACCTGTTGGAGTAGCATCAAAAAATCTTATCTTGGAGTGTAGAACCTTGTTTAGAATCATGTTGAATATCTTTCTTGACGCGTTGATACCAGCAACGAAATTTAAAATAGTCTTACCTGCCCCCAATAAGGATTGAGCCAAACCAATGATTAAGTACAGAATCAGATAATACATTGTGGAATGTTCACTGGTGGGTTGGTTCTCAGTTGACGCCATACTAATTTGGAACGAACCTCTCCAATCAATTAGATGACTAGCCTCCTTAGAGACAAAGGCAATAGCGCGTTGCGCTCTGGGAACAATTTTAGCAATAATATTGTGTGATGCCCAGGCGCGAACCCACCATGATTGTCCGATATACAAAAGTTGGGCTATTAAGAACAAGGAAGCTAAAAATGAAACAATTTTCCAACCACCAAAAATTTTCAAGTACCATTTATAGACATCCATGCCAACTACACCCTCTTCCTTGGTTTCTTCTTCTATTAATTTACCATCTTCAGCACGTTCAGCTTCTGTTCTCAATGGTTTTTGAAGTTTCTTTGCTTCAAATTGGGAGGAGTTGTTGTTCATGCTAATTTGTTGTTCTTTGACAGCGGGTAGGTTACTTAGGCTTGTGCTACTTTTTGCAGCTAAGTTAGCAGAAGAGTTTGCCCGTGATAAGATACTACTTTTTACTAACTCATCTTCACCAAACAAACCCTTTTGTAGCATATCTATTGGGTCTCCTTGGTCTTTAACCCTACCATCTTCTAACAATACCACCAATTCAGCATTTCTCAAGGTTAAGGCGATGTTGTGGGAAACCAAAATACATGTTCTATCTTCCATTAATGGTCCAGTAATACAATTATCGTAAATCCAGGATGCTGTGTGAGAATCAACTGCGCTTAAACAATCATCCAAAAGAACATGTCTTGCGTTGGAGTACAGAGCCCTAGCAAGAGAAACTCTTTGCTTTTGACCACCAGATAAAGTAATCCCCTTCTCGCCGATTTCCGTCAAGTCACCGGCTTTCAAGATCTCGAAATCACGCTTCAATCCACATGCTTCAACAACAGCTTTATACCTTGCCTCATTAAATGGACTATTGAATAAAATGTTGTTTTTTACAGTATCATTTAGAAGCCAGGCGGCCTGAGAACAATAAGCAATGGAATTAGTTGTTCCATTCGCATCTACCACTACTTCCTGCCTTGGCTCCAGAGCTGGAACGACAACCTTACCACTGAGTAGATACATTTCGCCTAATAATGCCATCAGTAGAGATGTCTTACCGGAACCAGTTGGGCCAATAACGACATTTAGTTTACCAGTTTTGAATTCAATGTTCAAATCCTTCAATTTGAAGTCTTGATTGTCCTTATCCCAGGAGATGGTGGAATTCTCAAAGGCAAATCTTTTCCCATTTGGATCCACGGTCAATTGATCGTATTTCTTTGTATCATTTTCATTTAAGAAATCCTGGACTCTATCTAATGAGACCTTTGATTGAACGACAAAACTTAACATATCAGACAAACGATCCAACGGATCTCTTAATAACGTGAATAAAGAAAGCGCAGTGAAGGCAACTGGAGTGGTTAATACCTCACCTTGAACGTAAATGTAGTAAGCAAATGAAGAGGCTGTTACAATAGTTGGAGTAACGAACCAAAGAAAAGAACTGATAGACCAAACAATAGATCTCATTAGCAACAGAGACAATTCGTTTTCTCTAATAGTATTAATATCTTTTTCAAAATTCTCCTCCCATGAAAAGTATTTGATGATTCTGATAGCTTGGAAAGCTTCATTCAGCTTTTGAATACGATTATCTGTGACGGCCAAGTTCTTCTTCTGCAAATCGCCAATGTATTTGGCAAGTTTGTAATTCAGTGGGAGCATAGCAACAATGATTAAGACACCTACAATTGCAGCAAAACCTAACAGATGGTATAACAGCGCAAGAGCAACAACAGTCATGACAAAGGCCTCTAAAAATGAATGTAGATAACCACAAATTTCAGAGACCTTGAAGGCGTCAATGGCCATCAGATTGATAATCGCTCCGAGGTTGGCGGAAGAAGTGGACTCCTCATCGCCGTTGATGCTCTTTTGATCATTGATTTCTTGTGGATCCTCATTAGTAGGTTTAGTCTTGTTAGTGGAGATTTTTCTTCTCAAAGCTTTAGTGTAAATTTCGGAGATTATAATACTTTTCATTCTGATACAAACTCTCCTTCCAAAGAATAGTGCTTGTGCTTGGCAAATAGCCACTAATATCCTACCCACAAACATGGTAGTTACATAAAACCAGGCTAGGTTTGAGGGAGCAGATGACTGATCTTCAACATACTCCAGGATTCTTTTCAGTAAAACTGTTGGAATAAAGGAGAGTACACTGCCCAAAAATGCCCAAAAGCATTGTAGTACCAAATAATTGGAAAAGAAAAAGAAAAGGTTTAGCGAAAAAATACGTTTCTTCTTAACCTTATGGTCAACAAAGTACCTGAATTTTTTCACCACAAAGAAAGAATAATCTTGCATCATCAATCCCCAAATATCCTTAACTTTGATACTCACCTTGTGTGCTTTCCAAACAAAACTGTCCAACCAAGCCCAGCATATGAATCCAGCAATAGAAGTTACCGGTTCTGGAGATGGAGTAATCCAGCTATCTGTTTTATAGATGATAGCAAAATTATTTCTTATCCTCGCAAAAAAGAGCAATAAGAAAAGGGCAAGGTTGATTGATATTTGTGAAATGTAATACTTTCTTAGAATAGGAGTGTTTATATGGTGAATGAAAATGGAACGGAAGGGTAAAACCATAGAAATAAACAAAATCAAATAATTTATGAACGACACCGACCATAGATTTCCGGGATATTTGTTTATCAATTTGAAATTTTGATTGACGTTTGCTAGACGTAAAGAGACAATTACAAACAATAAGCACCATTCTACTAAACCAGTAATCGTACCTCGTTGAGTGAACTCTGGGTTTTTATTAACATAGTGTAACAGTATAAAAGAATGTATTATAACTTGAGAAAGTACCAAAAAAAACTCCAGGATAATTTTTGATTTTTCAATGAAGCCTCTTCTTATTATTTCAGGTTCTCCATGAGGTTCTCCATTTAGCTTAACTGATTTTAGCTTTTCCAGAGAAAAATGTCTATTTTTTAATGCGTCTTTTTTACAATTAATGTCCACATAATTGGTCGTAGTGGTATTATTGTTTATCAAAGGACTCTGTTCGTCTTCGTCGGTAGATGAGTACAAGAGTTCATCAATTGGGTTTCTTTCTTTCAAGTGTAGGACGTTATAATAGTAATAATGTTTCCATATGTTATAAGTTACGAACAACGCCGTGAACATTGAAAGCACCAAGGGAGTATAATAATTAAGGTACTTTGTTCTGCCGTACCAAGTTACGTCATCGTAAAACCAAAACTGATGGTCAGGTCTTGTTGAATTAAGTACTTGTTGCATGTTCCCGGTAGCTTTTTCTTCCTTAGTTCGGTCTTGGAAGCGTAATCTTGATAATAAAACTAGAATTAAAGATGTATAAAGGGAATGCCGCAAAAATGTATTAAAGTTGTTCTCAAACGAAAAGATTTGAATTGAAAGGAGTACAAAATCTGGGAAAGTATAATGTTTCTTGAATGCGATGGAACGAAGTGAAAGGAAAAAGCGACTGGCAACTATAAAGAAACAATGCTAGTTTTTCGCACTTAATTGTATACGAAAGATCACTTATTTATATTAGCTGCTAAAATGTTTATCTTATTTAAGGAACGTGGTAAGTAAAAGGCCTGCTTTGTAGTTAATATATTCTTATCTGAAAATTTTATATACTTCATTAGTCACAACGTACGTTCTTTGCAGATACACACAAAAAAAAAGGGCAGCAAAATAAAGGAGGATACGAAAGTATGACACATTTTTTGGATACAGTTACTGATTGCCTATTGGTTATGGTATATTGCAGAGGTAGTGAGAAAAATCAAAGCAAGTAAATCAGCCGTTTTCTTTATTAATTTTGTTTTATATTTGCATTATCTTCTACTTCTTGATTCTGTTCATTCTTCTTGGCCGAAGCTATTTTAACCAATAATACTCTACCATTTCTTGCTTTTTGGCCTTTAAATTCCTGACATTTCTTTTGAATACTATCTCCAGCTCCTAGGTTATCAAACCTAATGAAGGCTTCGCCTGTGTGAAATTCATCAGAAAAGAAAACCTTGTTCGTTCTCAAATCCACCAATTCTCTTCTTACAAAGTTTATATTTTTAGGAGCAACTCTAAAGATCTTGGCGAGGTCTTCATTTGTCGATTTCATGGGAATATTTTTCACATAGAGAGTGTCCGTCGATAGTGGCTTGAGATCGGTTGTACTTCTTTTTTTCGATTTCTGATTTTTTTCAAAACTCTTTTCCTCTTTAGTTAAGATGTTTTCAATAACAATTTTTTCATCCATGAAGATTTTATTATTCATCTTCTCCTTAACTTTTTTCAGATTTACGCCATCTTGAAATTCTATAAAAGCAAAACTTTTTGGCGGTTTCTTGAGTTGCTTTTTCTTTAGCATATTTATGGTTATTTTGCCAAAACTTGGTTCAAACAAATCTCTCAAGTCCTGTTTATGGCACTTTTTGGGGAGATTGCCGACATATAATGTCCTCTTCTCATCCAAGATCCTTCTATGCAGTTTTTTATTTTCAGGAACAACGGTTGTTGTCTTTTTTCCGTTGATATTATAAAACTCTATCTCCTCTATTAGCATAATCTACTGTTCGCTTATTATTAGATGGCTAAGAAAATTGTCTTGACTTTGTTTACTTGAAGGTATTAATGAGAAGGAGATAAAAATGAACAAGAGAAGGGAATAAAAGAGCTCTCGGTTTTTATATATGCTTATTGAAAACTTCGGCGGCTATTTTTTGTATCGTTAACAGTGACGCTGGTTCCTCCAAATATAAATAACTACCCCAACTAATTTTGCTTGGCAAAAGCGATATTGATAAACTAGTGTCACGTTTAAAGTATGATGTTGCTTCTATTGTTTTCAAAAATTCATACAAAAGAAAATGGGAATTAAATAAGTATACAAAATATAATTATATTACGATGTTCGAAATTCTATATATGAATTTAAGCGGATTCAGAGGTTTTAGCTTTCTTGTCCATCTTGGCTTGAGCCTTGTTACCAAGGATACCACCACCCCAGTGCTTCTTGACTTCGTCGTATTTGTCAGCGAAGTTAGCGTCAATGGTGGAAACCAACTTAGCCAAAGCAGCTTCGTCTTCGGCTCTGACTTCAGTCAAAGCGGCGACAGCGGAAGTCTTTTGGTTAACCAAGGTACCCAATCTAGCCTTACTCTTGACAATGGCGTATGGAACACCCATCTTCTTACACAAAGCAGGTAAGAAAACAACCAATTCAATTGGGTCAACGTCGTTAGCAATCAAAACCAACTTAGCCTTCTTGTTTTCGACCAAGGAGACAACGTGGTTCAAACCGTACTTGACAGCGTATGGCTTTGGAGAAGCGTCTTGCTTGGACTTACCCTCAGCAATGGCGGCAGCTTCTTTGGTTAATCTTTCCTTCTTTTCAGCGGCAGTTTCTGGTCTGTACTTGTTGAACAACTTGAAGGTTTCAGCAGCGGTGTTTCTGTCCAAAGTGTATTGGAATTGAGCAATAGTTGGAGGAACCTTCAATCTGATGGACAAGATCTTCTTTTGTCTTTGCAATCTGACGTATTCTGGCCATTTGACGTATCTGGACAAGTTTCTCTTTGGTTGGACAGCTTGACCAATACCGAAGTTCTTTGGAGTAGAGTGAGTCAATGGGTTCTTAGCCTTGTTAGACTTAGTGGACTTAGCACCGAATGGAGCTGGAGCAACTTTCTTACCTGGAGCCATCTTTTCTTTCAGTTATCGTGTTCACCGTATTGAAAAAAAGATCAAAAAATAGTGAATCACAATATGCGCATCTCCAATATAACACTCATGTCTTTACAATATTAATGCCATGTTATTGTCCTTGAAGCTTGAGATGCGGAAAAGTTTCACTGCGTTTCATCGTACGGAATGAGGAATTCATGCATGCGATAATTCTTATTTTATCGCTATCCGAGAAGAAAAAAAAAAGAAAAAAAAAAAAAAAAGGAAAAGGATGTGTAAAATGTACGGATCTTTGTAATACAAAAAAACAGGAAGAAAAGAGAATAATAATCAATATAGTAGAGATATGTCGTTGGGGATTACAGAGGTTATAGAGATGATGAAGTTAGTAGCAACTTAATGAGAAGATCCTCTCAGTTCTTGCCTTCTGTATGGGTACAAGTGTTTCAAAGAATTTTTTTTTTTTTGAAGTAGTAGCAAATTCCCTCCTGTACTACAGGATATAGTAACTGCAGCGAAGATATCCCTGTTTGCTGCCGAATATACAGACGATCCTTATAGTACTTCATTATAATAACCGTGCAAAACTATATGATTACGGAATGGGATTAGGCAAGAAAAACGCAGTCGTGTGAGACAATTGACTACTGCTACGTTTCTAGTGAATTTTGTGCTGCTATTATCACTGAAAAGCGATAAAATAGTACTTTAGCAGGTCTGAAGTTGGAAAGAAACCTAGGAAGAAACGCGGTGAGGTTTTGGGGCCGCTGAGCAGTTATCTTTCCGCTAGGCGCTTCGGCGGTTATTTGTTGATAGTCGAAGAACACGCAAAAAAACGCTATTGTTGCTTTCTTCTATAAATTATAATGACGGTGGGCGGATGACCCCGTTGGTATTTTTACCCAAGGAGGCATGCTCACATCATCATGATAATATTGCCAAGGACAGTTCGAGACAAGCTTCCCACTACAAAAAGAACGCAACAGACAGCGGGAGTACGACACAAGAAGTGGCAGAAGAATAGGGTGTCATAAGTTCAAATTCTTAAACGTGCTAAGGCCAGCTAGTTTTGATTCACTCAAGAATATGAGCCGTGTTTTACAGTGCCTTGCTCTAGGAAAGAAAAAAGAGGAACCGAGATATGTTACAATCATTTGGAGAGGTATCTTCAATGCACCGTCCGAACAAAGGTAACTTTTGTAGCTTCCTCTATCCTAGATCGGATCTCATAGTGAGAAGGCGCAATTCAGTAGTTAAAAGCGGGGAACACTGAGAATCCGGAGGCGGTTAGTTTGCCCGGCCCCTTTTGCGGAAAAGATAAAAATAAGATATTGAACTTTTTTCATCAAGACAAACGAGAAGTGGAAAATAAAAAAACAACAAAGTATAACGCCTATTGTCTAAATAAGCGTCGGTTGTTCTTCCTTTTTTATTCCACCAAGTACGTTCGAGGGTACACTCTAATGCATTAAAAGACATGAGTAATCCTCAAAAAGCTCTAAACGATTTTCTGTCCAGTGAATCTGTTCATACACATGACAGTTCTAGAAAACAATCTAATAATAGACAGTCATCCGACGAAGGACGTTCTTCATCACAACCTTCACATCATCATTCAATCGGTAATAACAATAATAGTAATAATTATAATAACAGCAACAGTAACAATAACAACAACAGTAACAGTAACGGTAACGATGGGGGTAATGATGACGACTATGACTATGAAATGCAAGATTACAGACCTTCGCCACAGAGTGCACGTCCAACCCCTACGTATGTTCCACAGTATTCTGTAGAAAGTGGGGCTGCTTTTCCGATCCAAGAGGTTATTCCCAGCGCGTACATTAACACACAAGATATGAATCATAAAGATAACGGTCCGCCGAGTGCAAGCAGTAATAGAGCATTTAGGCCTAGAGGGCAGACTACAGTATCGGCCAACGTGCTTAATGTTGAAGATTTTTACAAAAATGCAGATGATGCGCATACCATCCCGGAGTCACATTTATCGAGAAGGAGGAGCAGGTCGAGGGCTACGAGTAATGCTGGGCACAGCGCTAATACGGGCGCTACGAATGGTAGGACTACTGGTGCCCAAACCAATATGGAAAGTAATGAACCACCACGTAACGTCCCTATTATGGTGAAGCCAAAGACATTATACCAGAACCCCCAAACACCTACGGTCTTGCCCTCCACATACCATCCAATCAATAAATGGTCCTCCGTGAAAAACACTTATTTGAAGGAATTTCTGGCCGAGTTCATGGGAACAATGGTCATGATTATTTTTGGCAGTGCCGTTGTTTGTCAGGTCAATGTTGCTGGCAAAATACAACAGGACAATTTTAATGTGGCTTTGGATAATCTCAACGTGACCGGATCTTCTGAAGAAACTATAGACGCTATGAAAAGTTTAACATCCTTGGTTTCATCCGTTGCAGGCGGTACTTTCGACGATGTGGCACTGGGTTGGGCAGCTGCAGTCGTGATGGGTTATTTCTGCGCTGGTGGTAGCGCTATCTCAGGTGCTCATTTGAATCCTTCTATTACATTGGCTAATTTGGTATATAGAGGCTTTCCCCTGAAGAAAGTGCCTTATTATTTTGCTGGACAACTGATCGGTGCGTTCACAGGCGCTTTGATCTTGTTTATTTGGTATAAAAGGGTGCTACAAGAGGCATATAGTGATTGGTGGATGAATGAAAGTGTTGCAGGAATGTTTTGTGTTTTTCCAAAGCCTTATCTAAGTTCAGGTCGGCAATTTTTTTCAGAGTTTTTATGTGGAGCTATGTTACAAGCTGGTACATTTGCGCTGACCGATCCTTATACATGTTTGTCGTCTGACGTTTTCCCACTGATGATGTTTATTTTGATTTTCATTATTAATGCCTCCATGGCTTATCAGACAGGTACAGCAATGAATTTGGCTCGTGACCTGGGCCCACGTCTTGCGTTATACGCAGTTGGATTTGATCATAAGATGCTTTGGGTGCATCATCATCATTTCTTTTGGGTGCCCATGGTAGGCCCATTTATTGGTGCTTTAATGGGTGGGTTGGTTTACGATGTTTGTATTTACCAAGGTCACGAATCTCCAGTCAACTGGTCTTTACCAGTTTACAAGGAAATGATAATGAGAGCCTGGTTCAGAAGACCTGGTTGGAAAAAGAGAAATAGAGCAAGAAGAACATCGGATCTAAGTGACTTTTCATACAATAATGATGATGATGAGGAATTTGGAGAAAGAATGGCTCTTCAAAAGACTAAGACCAAGTCGTCCATTTCAGACAATGAGAATGAAGCAGGTGAAAAGAAAGTGCAATTTAAATCTGTTCAACGCGGTAAAAGAACATTTGGCGGTATACCAACAATTCTTGAAGAAGAAGATTCTATTGAGACAGCTTCGTTAGGAGCAACGACCACAGATTCCATCGGGTTATCCGATACATCGTCAGAAGATTCGCATTATGGGAATGCTAAGAAGGTAACATAAGAAAACAGGCAAGAAAAAGAAAAAATATGATATAGACTGATAGAAAAATACTGTGAATGGAACGCCTTACTACTGCCAGTATAATATATATATATATTTCTTCACGTAGATTATTGCATAGTTTTTTTTTTTGAAAGCTATCTTAAATTCAGCTATGAATCCTCATAGGCTAACCAACTAAATACGAAAACACTGACCCATCGTCTTAAGTAAGTTGACATAAATTCAGCCTGGTCACCTATTATACTTGAGGTGTCGCATGGATGGAAAGAATACCAAACGCTACTTTCCAGGTCGATAATAGTATCTAATCCCAGTTGGAATTTGTCTTCAACACCCAACAGGGATTCAATATTACTTGGAAGCATTAATTTGGTCATTGATATGCCATTTGTGCTTTTGTCCTCCCATATTCGCAAAAGCAGGAAGGGTTCGCTATATACTTTTGAATATGTAAGATATAATTGTATATGATCTAGCGATTTATTTTCTATACGCTCAGTATTTTTCTGTAGTTGTCGAGTAGGTTTTAAACGTAAAGAAAGTGCATCCTTCTCATCATTCAGATGGATTTCCTGGCAAAGTGCCCAATTTTGAAAAATCTGGGAGTTGTACAACAATTGCAGTTGGGTGTGCCACTCTTGATATGGAATCATCGAATCTGATAATCCTCTCTTTTGTCCCTTTTTTTTCATGAAATTCTCTTCCCATTCTTCCTTAATTCTTAGTTTGTAGTTTTTTTGTATAGTATTTTAACGGAAATTTGGAAAACAAAATATAATATATATGCATGAAAGAACAAACGATCTTAAACAGAAAAACATAGAAAAACGATGCTTTAATAGGTCTTAAGCATTACGCGTGTATTAATATAATAAATAGTTATAAATTGAATAAATAGGGGGGGAGATTGGGAAAGGCTCTCCAAAAACAAAGATATGATTCATCCTTCAAAACAAAAATACCTGAAAAAACTAGGAAACCTTGTCACCTGGGATGGACATATATACAGACCGGGTCATAACATTGCCAATGATAAATAAATAATAGTCATAAGATGAGTAAACAGAAACGCTTAACGTATAGGAATGTGTGAGAATGGCGAGTTTCGTTCTTGAATATAATAATAATAATAATAGTTGATGCTTTTTATAGATGTCAAAATCATTTGAAAGGCTTCCTAGGTTCTTCGTGGCTAGTTGTTTTTCTAATCGTCTAGGCAAAAGCCAGAGATTTCTTAATTTCGGCGATGGCCAAACCAGGATTTAAGCCCTTTGGACAAGTTCTAGTACAGTTCATAATGGTATGGCATCTGTATAATGACATGGAATTGTTTAGCATGGCCTTTCTTGTCTTTGTAGCTTGGTCTCTGGAGTCAATGAGCCAACGGTAAGCTTGCATCAGCACAGCCGGGCCCAAATACTGCTCTTGGTTCCACCAGTACGATGGACATGAAGTAGAGCAACATGCACACAAGATACATTCGTAAAGACCGTCCAATTTCTTACGGTCTTCAATACTTTGCAGAACTTCTGTTCCATCTTTTGGAAACGATGATCTCTGTAGGTAAGGTTGGATAGATTTGTACTGTTGGTAAAAGTTAGTTAAATCAGGTACCAAATCTTTGACGATAAACATATGGGGCAATGGGTAAATCTTAAGTTGTTTGGATTCATTCTGGTCAATCTTACATATACAAGCTAATGTGTTTCTACCGCCAATGTTCATGGCACACGAACCACAAATACCTTCTCTACATGATCTTCTAAAAGTTAGGGTAGAATCCTGTTCGTCTTTGATCTTTAACAACGCATCGAGTACCATGGGCCCACAGTCATTCAAATCCACTTGATATGACTGTAAATGAGGTTTAGCACTTGGCTCATCTGGGTTCCATCTGTAAACTTTAAAGGTTTTTAACCTAGGGGTATGTTTAGCTGCAGCTGTTGTGGCCGTAGCCATACCCTTCTTAGTCACCAAACCAAAGGCGTTCTTTCTCAATAGCACGTTCAACATCCCTATAAATATGTATACTCCAATATTTCAAGAAAGTATAGCTCAACTATTCCTTTCAATCCTTTCCTTCTTCTTAACGCCTTTTGGCATCTCCATACAAAGTCGTTAATCCCCTTATATAAGTTTGCCCTTTTTTACTCCGGAGGTAATTGGGCCAATGCGAGGCCACCTTTTGCACTCTGCGGACGTTTCTGGGGCGTGGTCGTGCGGAGCTACAATAATACGATTGAAGTAACAGCTACATAGTGTACAAAGCGGTATATACTTTTTATATCTGATCACAGGATGGCTTCGCAGTACTTATTGTACTCCCTAACAGCAACTGCGATGTTTCTGTACAAGGACCGACGTTCTTGAGGGTCGCTTATAGGAATGAAGTATTCGGACTGAGACTTGAGTTTGATTTGAAGACCGGATCTTTCCAGAGTAATTCCCTGGATAGAAGGATATCCTGTACTCCACATCAGCTCTTGGGTGGCCATTTGTACTTCAGCAATGTGCTGCATGGATACAATTACTGCTAGTTCTTTGCCAGGCAATATGACGTGTGACAGGTATTCATCGTTCATGAATACTCCTCCATTCACGGTCTTGAGCCAATACTGTCCTTGGGCCTCACGTAAATCATAAGGCTTGATGATCTGATCATGGTCTACGTACCTAGGTAAGCGTACTCTGCAACCCTTCTGCATGTCAAGCACGGTGGTGGTACTTTTCACACCTTGACTTAAGTTACTTGTAAGATCTAAGAATCCAATGGCTGTCTTAGTTGGCAACCCAACAATACCCTTACCGAGGCCTTTGAGGAAACCTGTAGCACCTTCCTTTTGCATGGCTTTGTATGGGTCTAGTGCAATACCGCTCAACCCGCTCCCCAGTGTGCTAGCAAAGGATTGTGCTGAATTTGCCAAGGCATTTCTGTTATTTTTGTTTATTCTTTGTTGTAATCTTCTCACCTTTTGGAATTCTAGGTCTTGTGTTACTGACAAACCCTTGGCCATCGACCCTGTAAACTTGGACATACTATCAGAGAGGCCGAAAACTGTTTTCTTTGCAAAACTTAGCCCTCCTTTAGCCAAATGTATACCAATTTCTTGAGGTCTATCATTCATCATGTAACCTTGGTATGGTTCATAGAACAAGTCCCAGACACCCGAACTAATTGTGTTGAAAAGGCCTACTGGATTACCAAAACAATCAGCTGATCCTAAAATTTTGTGAATCTGGTACACAAATTGGGTGGTATAGTGTCTTTCAATATGGTCCATCAATATTGGCAATGGGACTCTTACATTATCCATAAACAAAGAATTAACTTTCACTGGTGCATCATTAATATTACCTAGCGTCATAGCAAACATATGGACGTAGTACAATGATGACGAAAATGACTCCTCAGTTTCTTCTGCTAATCCTGGACTAATTTCATCGGAGCGTATAAAGGAGAGATGTAAGACGGTCGGCTGAATATGGAAGATCTCGAAATAGATATCGCCCGCCGTTTTTAATTCGGAAACATCAGGCAACTGGATTTCTTCATCGTACGTATACTCTCTCGAATCCATAATCCATGGGGAACCTGGGAATTTTATGAAATCCATCATGGCATACAGCATATCCTCATCCAATTGTATGGAAAATTCTTGAATCAGCAATGTAACATGTTTGAAGTACGGGACAGCCTGTAACGAATCGTTGACTTTAGAAATAGAACCTGATATCACAGGATGATTTTCAATTTCCTTCTCTGTGTACGGGATTTCTGTTGGATATAGAATGTTTGAGTAATTTCCTGAGAATAGTTGGTTATCAATTTGCATCCATTTCATTTTCCAACTGAATGTCTGATACGCTTTAGATTCATTGTATCTTATTTCGATCCCTCTCATGTTAATGTATAGAAGTTCCTGCAAATGACCATTAATTAATGAAATACCAACACCTTTGAACGAAACAACAATTTGTGTGTTAACCTTCTCATCCTCATCTTTTTGTACAAAGCCATCGATCACTGAACTATTTACTGAAACTGAAGAAGTGGTAGTTGCAGAGGCAGTTTTCAATTTGTATAACCCAACATTGGCCTTGTAATTAACAATAACTAAAGCCTGCATATCATCGTCAGCAACAACGTGTAATCCGACAATGGGGGCTGGTTTATCTTTCGACCTTTTATCCAGGCGTAATGGCGGCAATTCGCCGATCTCAGCCAGTCGAACTTCCCTTGTACGTGTACCTGATTCTAGCACTAGATATTTCTCCTTAGCTGTAGGAAAATCCCATGCATATGGCATAATACTTTTCGAAGGAATCCTGTAAAATATAGGTTTGAAATTCCGGCTTAATGATTCATTAGACTGGTCATCCTTGTATGGATCGCTAACCCTTCGAGGATCCCTTTGATAAAATATAAAGTCATGATCGCTGAAGTTTCTTATGGAAAATGGCCACCTGTCACCACCGTCCTTGATTCTTATGAATATCGTTGCTTTGTCCAGGAGAATTTCAACCTTTAAAAGCTTATGGCTCGCATTTTTTAATACTTTCAAATATGTTACGCCAACGTTTTTGATGAAGAATGGTTGCGACCAACCGGAGTCTCCACCTAAGAATTTCACCACTAATTGCTTATCCACGATGTTTCTCATCCTATATAAAGGCTTAGTGATATTTGGTTCTATTTGCTGGACATCCATGGATCCTGTCTCACAAACTTCAATAGGGATGCCTAGAGTGTTGCTTATAATATATCTGGGCGAAATCTCGATAACCTTACTTAGTAAGTATTTGCCTTTACCTTCGCTAATATTGATACCTAAATTGGATTCTTGTTCCTTATTTTTTATGCTAACAGATGCATCAAACGATTGGCCAATGGCGTCGAATGATAATTTGGAACTCCATTCTGATTCCTTGAACCTAATACGAGCTCTGTTACTTTTATCATCTTCTTTATCAAATGAGAACATTTTTGGAATAGTGTACCGCTTTTCGTTTTCAAGCAAAATCTTAGATTGTGCAATGTTCAAAAGACTACTTTGAATGTAGAGTTCTCTATCGGTAGCATTCATAATAATATAAGGGGAGTATATTCTAATGACTTTGGATCTTGTACCATCGATGTTTTTATAATCTAGTTTCAATGACAAATTCTGGCCTCCAGATAGGGTCAAAGATAGCGAGTCTTCTGGGTTCAAAGGGCTTTTATGTGGTGTATTAACTATGGAGGGCTTTGAAGCTGAAGCCTCGTCTTGTAATGGTTGAACGGACATCAGCAGAAAACTGTCTAAAGAGATATGATGAACCTCCATGCTCTTTCCAGTCTTCAGTAAATCTGTTCTCTTCTCCTCTCTTTTGTCAAAGATAGAGAAGTTAATATCTGCTGGGAGTAAATTTTCAATAATCATGGATGCTGAAATCACAATTCTCATATGAGGGAATATTTTCGCCAATGGTTCTCTTTCATCATACTTTGCACCAATTTCGAAATGAAATCTTTGATCGGGCTCTTCTTTTGAAGGACAAAATATAGACATTTGGTTACCTAGCAAACTTTTCCAAGATAGTGCCTGTTGTGACCAATCATATGTATCGTCTGATGCAGGTCTGATCCTGATATCGGAATTGTAGGCATATTCTACAGGAACTGATTTACTTTCATGCGGTTTAATAACATAATTCAAAGATGGTTTATTTGGATCTTTGGACTCGACCAAAAGCTCAATCTCAGTTGAAGTTGTGTTTTCTAGCACTAAAGTCGACCTGAAGGTAATAATCTTCACGTTATTCTCATCACATTTAGCCTCACAAACGATTCTATTATGCACATTATTTTTTGGTGGGCTCAAAACATGTAAATTTTCTCCTTCGGTAGTGGCATCAATATTCATGACAGTTTTGTAATCTTGCCCAGAAACGCAAACTCCTAAAATGTTCTTTGACTTATCGATATCCAATTTCTCTCTTATACTTCTCCAATCTTCGAATTCCCAAGGCAATGAGGTGTTTGCTTTTAAAAGCACAACTTCATTCTTGTTATCTTCCGTCGTTTTATCCTGTATCCACACGTCAAAATCTAATTCTGTATCGTTTACCAGTAGGTACGGCTTCTGAGACACTCTGGAAGCTAAAGGCAACTCTTCTGTTAGTGACGCCGGGATGTGAGAAAGCATAGCAATTGACCTGGCAGAAAGAGTAATTTCCGCGATTCTTTGAGTTAAAATATCAAAAGAGAAGGCAGGATCCATTTCGGAGTGTCCCTTTGATAGGTGAAATGTTACCGGAATCATCTCCAGAAGTGGCTCCCAGCTGGATCTTGAATAGTTGAATATATTAACATAGGTTTCCAAAGAAGCAAGAGCTTCAAAATCAGTAGACCAATCCTTTGCAGAAGCAGTAATTTCATTAACATTCATGTCTAATATTGGCATTTCATGGACGTCACCGATCAAAATAAATCTCAAACCACCTAAATCAGCATTAAATGTTTCGTTTTTCAAAATTGCACTAGGCACTTCAACAGATTCGGTATCTGAGCTCTGGCTAGCTTTGCTGCGCTCGCCTAAAATGCTTGGATCTAACACTGCTAACTTCCTTTCAAATTCATGAGAAAATTGTATCTTGTCCGTGCCTTCCTCTTCCTCTTCATTATGCTCTTTTTCCGTCATCTTATTTAGCAAGGTGGTAACTCGCTTGAATATTAGCATGGCCAGACGAATATCTCTGAGTGAAATACGCATCAATAGCGGTTGAACAGAAAGCTGTATATTAGTTAATAAAGTCTGGGGAGTTGAATTTCGTTTATCAATTGTCAACGAAGAAGAAAAATCATCCAATAACCTTAATTTTTCCTCAGATGAATTCATTTTGAACAGAAAGATACCAACATTATTAGCTGCAACTGTCATGATATTCTGGTCAGTCACCAAAAACTGCCCTATCTTAAAAGATATAGCCTCACTGTTCATGTCGCAGGGGTCAGCAAGTAAGATCAGAGCTGTTTCGATGATGTTGACAGAATATTGAATTTTAGTCCCACCACTATTTTCTTCGCTTTCAACAATAGCCTTGTTTTCAGGCTTTTGGTTTGTGTTTTCAGGATAATATAAACTGTTTTCGGGACTGTTGGACATAACTGCATCAAAGAATTCTTTGAGAGAAACTAAATAGTCCATCGCTAAAATCATTTTTGGACTGTCCATTGTCATTGAAATGTTCAACAGACATCCAACTTCTAAGTTCTTTCTGGAAATATTAGCCACAAATTGATATTCTTTATTCTTACTCTTTGGTATCAGTTCTGTATGCTTATTATCTTTTATATTACGAATATCTTCTATCCGGAAAGCGGCAACATGTGCCTGACCATCGATGGTCCCGTCATTTTTTAGACCAAGGTTGCATCCAATGTCTTGAAACATGACTCTCGTCAGACCACAGTCATTCAAAGAAGTGACACCTTTTGTCTTATTATATAGAGTAAGGGCAATCTTGGGAGCCTTGAAAGAAAAGTCTAAGTATTTCTGGTCAGGATTCTTTATATTGCTTTTATTCGATTCCTGTAGAGATTGGGGAGTAGCTGTAGCTGTGCGTTCACTTTCGCTACTAAAAGAAGCAGGGTCAGGAGAGGGGCTTTTAATGGTGTCTTTTCCTCCTGATTCCCCGGGGTTTTCGTCTGTGATGTTGAATGCAGAGGAAACTTTACTGGAAATTTCTAACAAGTAAGTCAGCTGGTTCTCAGTCAAATCTAATGCAAATGATTCAAAATTGCTTATTACCTTAAGTTCTGGAGTGTCATCTTCCGGAAGTGGATCCCGGTCTATATTAAAAAGTAAACCTATATTTTCGACCAGATATAATTGTTGACTGGAGCCATCAAAATTTAAATTCGAGGATAATTGACCTTCACGGACACCTAGTTTGATATGGTTTATTTTATGGGATTCGTCAATTACCGAAAATTTGTTCTCGATAAAGAATTCACCCAAATAGAACCTCATTGTATCGTAATCGTTTTCCTGTGCGCCCACTAATTTAGGAAACTGGATAATAGGTGCCTTAATTACAATGTCCATCTTCATGTTGTTCACAGCGTCAATAGAAGGAGCTTGATTGTACGCTGCAAGACGAGCTCTGTCAAAGGATACTTTAGATTTTTGAAATTTAGCAAAAAAGTTTACCATTCTGTTAACAGCACTTTCGATAAAATTAACATGCATAGAACCGGTAGAATATCTCAAGAACGAATCATAATCTTTGGTATTTGTAGCCGGATCGA
Source organism: Saccharomyces paradoxus (assembly GCF_002079055.1). Classification (NCBI taxonomy): domain Eukaryota; kingdom Fungi; phylum Ascomycota; class Saccharomycetes; order Saccharomycetales; family Saccharomycetaceae; genus Saccharomyces; species Saccharomyces paradoxus. The sequence goes on from NC_047498.1 coordinate 55,754, forward strand.
ACGATTCATAGCTCAACTCGACTAATTCCTGACCTTTCATTTGAATTATTTTTCTAAACACCGAATCCCTGGAAAACGATTCGTTTGTTTCATCAGTTAACTCCAATCCGCCCAATTTTAAATTAATGCAATACCTTTCCGGTAGTAAAACCATCGTAAACTCACCAGCTGATAGGACTAATGTTGCTATCTTTATGGAATCATCGTTTAAAATAACATTGACGGCCTCCATTTTGATTTTCATATTAATTTTTTGCGGCGCATCCTCCCTATCTTCTTTATTATGTCTCAACGCATCAGCTGGCATCTCTGGAGCGTTTGGATCCGTAAAAGTAAGCATTGCGTAATTCATCAAAGTCAATACAGATCTAGGAGTTAACACCAGTTGCAATTCACTCATATGCATAACAATATCTTGGTCGAATAATTCAATCAAAGTATCATCATGAGATACAATCCTCTGGACTCTCTTGTACTTAAGTGTGAACAAATCTTTTTGTGACCTTGTCACTTTTTCAACGCCAGATGATATTAAGTTTTTGAATTCTTTGTTATCAGTCTGTTCGATGAAGTCTTCAATATCTAATGAATGTACTCTTAAATCTAAATTCATTTCTTTGGCTCTCTTATCAAAATTGAAATTTAATCTTTGACACAATATATCAATCAGTTTTTCACTGTTTTTAGAATCATTTTTGATACATTGAAAAAATGCTATTTTCGCTTGATCGATATCAAAGTGGAGCTCTAAGAATTTCTGTTCAATTTGAAGTGGCTGCATATTTGCTAACACTTTTAATGTATTCTTCAATTGCAATTGAACCTGCTTCTTCATTTCTTGTTCGGAACCAGAAGTGTAATTAACGTAATCGCCGTTGTTTTCTTCATCATCAATCATAGAAGGTATAGAATTAGCAATCAAATTCATAATAGTCTTGTATTGAATGTCGTTTATAGAAAGACTTAAGCGAGGCAAATGACCAAAAACTCTTATCGTGGGTAATTTATATGCTTTGGGTAGGATTGATAAATCCACGGTTAATTCTAATTTCATCTTATCCAAGATTCTAAAATCGTTCGTCGAAGAGGCAGTATTAATCTTACCTATCGTTGACTGAATATCGGGACCGACGAATATTTGAGTGTCCTGAGATAAGATCTGGAACCTATCAAACATTAATCTATTGATCTCGTTACCGTCAATCTTGTCATACTCTTCTGGTGATAACTGTTTTATTTCCTTTATCTTCTCCTTCGGTACTAGATCACTGAGTATAGACATATGACCGGCATCGATGATTGCACAAGGAGTATCCCAATCATGCGGATCTAACGGTAATATGATCAATGGTGCTTGCAAATCTAAAGATACATTTACGGTCTTGTGATCTTCCAACAACGATTCAATACCCATTCTTGTTTGTGTTGTCCAACCTTCTACAGTTGCTTCTGCGGCATTAACGATATTGCCAATTGTTTCCATATGTTGGTTTGACGCCTTGAAAAATTTGTGGACCTCAGTAATGAAATGAACGTGGTAAAACACAGTCATTCCTAATAATTTAATGTTCAAGTTCGAATCTGCTAATCCATCTAGTGGATTCAATTCAAACGAAGCACGCAATAAAGGTTCTTCCTCTTCTCCTTCGTCTACGGAAGCGTGGCTCTCAATTGAAGATTGGTCTTTAGATGAGCTTCTAACACTAATGATATGTTTATATAATGCATTGGGCGAGCCATCTTCGAGGCTAAATTTATTCAATTGGAAACTCGATAAAAATGAATCGGGTCTTTGAGCAAAATCAACTTTACAATTTTCAAAAATTATGGAACCAAGGTTTAGATTTTGCTTTTTCTTTCGTATAGTGAGTGAACCCTTTTTTAATAAACTTGTTACACGGAGTTCAATCCTTTCTCTAGGAACTTGCAGTATAGGGCCTTTCTCTTCATTTTCGTCGAATTCAATAGCATCGTAAAGCTCTTGACGCTGTTCTTCGGTCATTATTAAATCTTCGTCAACTTCATCGGCAGGTTTACCATTCCACCATGAAGAGAGCCAGCCTCCATTATTTTTACTTGCAGACTTGTTGGAGATTTGCGCTTCAATATTAGAGCTAGCTGTTGGCGTGGGCGAGTCTTCCGTCATGCCCAACTTGTATTGCGCGTATTGTCTCTTAGCAACAGATCTAAAGAGAATAATTTCATCGTATGTTAGGTCTTTGTGCAATTGAGATAATTGAGCCTCCTGGATGGGATCACGTAGGGGAGCTTCTAAATTTTTCAACTTTAACTTCTCAACCCATAGTTTTGTATATAGCCTCCTTTGCTCACATTTTTCCTTCATGCTTTCCCAAGTCCACATTTTATTTTTTTCATGAATCTCATTAATAACACAAGCACCAATATATTTAAACCATTCTGTCGGATTTTCACTAACTGCGAAGGATGGTCTTGTTTTCTTAAATTTTTTGGTGATTTGTCTTAATTGTATACTAGATAAGACATGCAAGATATCATTATACTCTGTATCGTCTAATTCTATACCAAATTCTTCATAGAACATTTGCAAATCGATATGAGGTTGTTCTTCCGTGGAACCGAGCTTGTTGATACTAAGTTTCCCTAATCCACTAACCGGTTTCAAAATGTATTGGTGCTTGGGGACAGTAGAATCTTTCGATGCAATCATATCTTTGAAACTCCTCACAAAATTTTCCAAGCTTCTATCTTGATCGTCATCGGAAATCAAGGGTGGAGAGTCTGTATTCCAATACAAACAAAGTGAATTTAAAGTCAATAGTTTATGTGTAATATTCTGAGTAATATCAATGAAGCTTGGCGCCCAATTGGAGTCCGTAGACACAGCAGATAGCTCATTCAAAGTCAGTCCTACGGAAGATGGACCTGTAGTGAAGATTCCGTCCATGTCTTCATACCTTAAATGAATATTCTTTATGGTAACTTGTAAATTGTCTATGATTTTCGTGGTCAAAGACTGCATAAACCCGGTATTATTTTTTTCTGAAGAAGAAGAAGACGTTTTGTTTTCTGATTGAGAGCTTAGTATGCGAGCCTGATTAGTTAATTCCCATTCACTCACTTTTCTCATCTTCAACCGAAACGCCCTCTTCACCATCTCCTCATCATTTTCGTGATCTTCTGAACGTGGTGAACATAGCAAATAACAGTCCTCAATAATGATTTTCACGGGCTTATTCTTTAAACTTGACCATGGAACCGTTAAGACCAAATCACCCAGTATCCCTGATTTCACATCTATGGGTAAATTTAACGAATCTAAACAGTCTTTTCTTAATTTCAAATTTTTTAACTTCACATCACCACTCCATATACCAACATTCAATTGGTTAGGGTCGAAATTTTCCACATATGAGCCTAATAATCGGTTTAGCAAATTAGCAGCTAGAGACTCTAACATTTAACTGTTCCTAATTTTCCTTTTTCTGCCTTCTCCTCTTTTGGTAATAACAATACTCTATCCGTATGAAATTAAATAACGTTGAAAAGTTGACTCAATTGGTTGGCGTATGTACGTTCCTTGGAGATTGAAACACGGTTGGACACTATAGAGGTGGGTTACATTCCTTAATAAAAATCCCCTTTAAATAAAACACTAGTTCAGTTACCCGGGTCGGGAAATTAGCGAACTCCAAAGCGAAAGAGGATTCAAGACGTAAGTTTGCAAAGCTGAATATGAATAAAGACAATAACATAGTTAAACGATTTATTTAGTGTTCTATGAAGTTTTTATCAAAAAAAAAAAAAAATGAAAAAGAAAAAAGGAGAGTAAATATATATATGAACGACATAACGAAAATATTGCGAAGGTTTAATCAATTACCACCCCTCAACCTTAAGACCAGGTGGAGAGTGGATTCCTTTTGAATATTGTAGTCGGATAACGTTCTGCCATCTTCCAGTTGCTTACCGGCAAAAATCAATCTCTGTTGGTCTGGAGGAATACCTTCCTTATCCTGAATCTTGCTCTTCACGTTGTCAATAGTGTCAGACGATTCAACCTCGAGGGTTATGGTCTTACCAGTCAGCGTCTTAACAAAGATCTGCATACCACCTCTTAGTCTTAACACCAAATGTAAAGTAGATTCCTTTTGGATGTTGTAGTCGGACAAGGTTCTACCGTCTTCCAGTTGCTTACCAGCAAAGATCAATCTCTGTTGATCTGGAGGAATACCTTCTTTGTCCTGAATTTTTGACTTGACGTTATCAATAGTGTCAGACGATTCAACCTCGAGGGTTATGGTTTTACCCGTCAGTGTCTTAACGAAAATCTGCATACCACCTCTCAATCTCAGCACTAAATGCAACGTAGATTCTTTCTGAATGTTATAATCAGACAGTGTTCTACCGTCTTCCAGTTGCTTACCAGCAAAAATAAGTCTTTGTTGATCTGGTGGGATACCCTCTTTGTCTTGGATCTTACTTTTGACGTTGTCAATAGTGTCGGAAGATTCAACCTCTAGGGTTATAGTTTTACCAGTTAGAGTTTTGACAAAAATTTGCATACCACCTCTCAATCTCAAGACCAAGTGGAGAGTAGATTCCTTTTGAATATTGTAGTCGGATAACGTTCTACCATCTTCCAGTTGCTTACCGGCAAAAATCAATCTCTGTTGGTCTGGAGGAATACCTTCCTTATCTTGAATTTTCGACTTGACGTTGTCAATCGTGTCGGAAGATTCGACCTCCAGAGTAATGGTCTTACCAGTCAGCGTCTTAACAAAGATCTGCATACCACCTCTTAGTCTTAACACCAAATGTAAAGTGGACTCCTTTTGGATGTTGTAGTCGGACAAGGTTCTACCGTCTTCCAGTTGCTTACCAGCAAAGATCAATCTCTGCTGATCTGGAGGAATACCTTCTTTGTCCTGAATTTTTGACTTGACGTTATCAATAGTATCAGAAGATTCGACTTCCAATGTTATGGTTTTACCGGTCAAAGTCTTGACAAAAATTTGCATAATGTCTTAGTTAAAGTAAAGCGGAAGTGGGGGAGAGTTCGAGAGTTTTTGGCGTGTTGTAGTAGATAAAAGATATACTTATCCTTATCCTTACAGTTCCTACTCTTTGTAAACTGGAATTTACGGGAGAGGAAAGATAAGCAGGTGAATGCAAAGGTGGCAAACCCGGAGCCTCTCTATATATACCCCCCCAAGGAGGGAACCGCCCTCAAATGACACTGAATGCTAAAAACAACTGATAAGCGGCATCGCCCCTGAAAAAAGAAACGAAGCGGGGTAACTGGCATGTGACCGGATGTACGGCTGTGTATGTTTGCTCTGGGCGGCTATTTTTTGGGTTTTTTGGGCAAATGTTTTACTCTAGAACTTTCTAGAACTTTCTAGAAACAATATTGAAATACAACATCAACGTTTCGTAGTAGAATATTGTCAGACAGGAACTTTTTCACGTTGTTTTCATAATGTGTCACTTTTCACCAGTTTTTTCGAAAATTACCAGCTTCGTCGAAAGGGACACTTTTTCTTTTATAGGTTGCCCTGTACAAAGAAGATGGTTGGTCATAAAGAATTTTGAAATCATCTGAATGGATTATTTGAGGATTTAGGCCTGAAGGAGAGCTTACTTATTCCGCCTGATGTGCAGGGATTATCCTCGCTGTCTTCTTCCGCCAGAGGATCCAAAGAGAATCGGGCGTATTCGTGCGTATTCCTTGTCCGTTGTCTCTGGAAATCTAGACTAGTGCTAGTGGTTGGAGACCTTGCTTTCTTTTCTAAGCTTTGTCGCGTGAGCTCGTTTCTCATTTCTTCCAGCTTCAAATGGCTATTGTCTGTGGACTTCCTGCCCGGAGTTGATATGCTTGACCGGAATTGGATTACGTCCTTGCGCTGTTTTTCTAGTAACCCGTCGTCTTGCAGCAGCCCCAAAACGTTCCTGCTTAGCTTTTGAATATCTTCCGCCTTACGTTCATCCCGAGGATCCTGGACCTGGAAATCCTCTAGGATTTCAATTAGTATCATGTTGCTTTTTAGCCACTTGATGAATTCATTGGACCCGTTGTTCATCAGATAGGAGACCAAAGTCAGCGTCTTCATTACCTGGATGCAATTTCGATGAGAATTTCTTCTGTTCTGCCCAAGTAGCAATCGCTTCCGGATTACCTGAATGATTTCTCGTACTGTCTTGGGACTGTAGGTCAGGATTGATATCTCGTTCATAAGCGTCCCCGTGGCTCCACTTGTCTCGTCCTCGTTGGTGGCCTGTTTCACCTTTGATTCTGTAGGTGATTGAATAAAACTCTTGAAGGTATCTAACAAAGGCATTACTAGCGCCTCAGTATATGTGTACTCGTTCTTTGATACCTTTATGCCTTCTGAGCTTATTCAACGCATAGTCTCATTTGTCGTTTTCTCATTCTTTTTTTTTTTTTTCCTCATTAGAGCGTTGTCCTAGAGATTTAAAAAGAGCAGGAAATGAAATTTTTACTCAAAATGTTACTACTATTACACAGGTCTACTTAAAAATAAAAATATTTCACCGCATTCAAGGCGTCAATGCAACAATATTGAAGCCATCATTTGTCTTCAAAATAGCAGCAACGCCGCCATCTCCGCATGTGACCTCTATATCGGTGAAATTGGCAGTTTCACTTGGCAAATCAAGGCTGTCCGCCTCGTCTCTAATCCAACTTTTTGTTTTCTTGTCAAATTTGTATACGGTCAACGAATGGCTCTTGCTTGAGTACGCAAGCATATACTTACCAGAGTCGTCGATGTCATAGGCAACGGTGCTCGTCTCGAAATCTGGGATAGTGTAAGTTGGGTACGCTAGAGTCCCGACATCCTTTCTTAGATCGAAGCAAGCCACAGCTTGGTCACACTTTACCACCATCCAGTACCCATTATCTGCAAATTCCACCTTTTTTATCTTTGCATTTTTCTCCACGGGAAATCTTGAGCCTGCTTGGTCAGGTGACGATAAATTGTAAACGTCTAATATACCGTCCGAAGAGTAGAGAGCTAATAATAATGAATCCTTATGTAGGGCACCACTGCTGTACTCAACATTCAACTTGGCGGAATGAACAATATACTGGGAGTCATCCGTGTAGGACTGAAATCCTATCGTTCCTTTATTATCCGCCCAGATGAAGTATTCCGTATTGACCTCGTTGTGACCATACATATATACAATCTTGTTGGCGGAATTTACCTCTACTTCTCTCAAAACTGTATTTGTTTTTGAGTCGAGTATGATTATCTGATTACCTGGGTATAACAATAGCAACCGATTACAAGGCCCTCTAGAAACAATAACAGGATGCTCTCCTCCGGTATGAGGGTTTGGTGTAGTTACGGTGGTAATTGACCTCGAATCCTTTAATTGGGTGAAATGTAAAGTATCACCGTCGCAGAGACATGTGGAAAGCCATTTATCATAGTACATGGAATTGTTAAGCTCTTTGTATGGGAATGTTTTAACGGTACAGGAGTAATTTTGTGCCGGTGACAGCTCTAAATTTTTTAGAATCGGCCATTTGAATGGTTTGGGCTTGCCTCTCGCTACGAAGTCTCTAGAAGATTGTAGCAGCCCTTGTAAAAAATCATCTATTGTAATAACTACCGTTTGCTGTGGAGATTTTGGTAAGTTTCTCGAATTTTCATTCTTTTCCATCAATAGTTGCGCAGCCACCAACTTTGCAGCATCTCTTTCGTACATTACAGTCGATAGTTTTTTCGTTAAACTATCTAAAGTTGATCGTAATTTGAAATTTTCCAGCATTATGGCGTCCCATTCGTTCTGCAAACTCGTTAAGAGATTCGGAATCGAGTAATTGGCTTTTAATGTAGCAGAGTTTGTAGACTCTGTTAACGATGCTTGTTGCGCACTAGGTACGATTTCCACTATTTCTTCGATGCTCAAGGGCTGATTCGTTATCGGATCATTCCCCGTATCCTTAACATACTGCTCAAGAAGCGACTTTTCAAAAATGCATCTGGATCTAGGTGACAGCACTGGCTTTCTAGGCACTTTCCCGCTAATGGCACAAAACATTGTTCCCCCAGTAGGCTTTCTTGTCTGTGTTTTGCTCTTCAATCCATCTTGGAAAGTTTGCTTCTCTCTAAAATAGCCCTTACGAAATTTTCAGCGCCGCTACCCGAAAAAGAATGAGATTTATCAACATGAAATTTATTCACGTCAAGTCATCGAGTGCTTTGGTAGTAAGGCCCAGATCGTATAAGAGAGTTGTTCTAATTCATGCTAGCCGTGTATATAGTATAGGTATACTTTTTTGAAACTTTCCAAATAAGATAATACTGCAGTTTAATTTGACAGAGAAAGAAGGTAATTACTGCAATCATATTCTACCATTATGGTGACAGATTCCAAACAAGATCTACCTCAATATACCAAGGATTCAGACTCAGACTCAGACTCTAGCAGTACTTTTAACGTGGGATCTCCGTCAATTCCGTCTTCAAAAAGTGCAACCGTGGTTCTCAATAGTGAAGAATATGAGGACGACGAGGTCGATGACTTGAACGGGCTGGATGCTGAATTGATCAATAATATATTGTATACAGGAGATGAAGATGAAACTATGTTTGTGAGACTGAAAGAAAAACAGAAGTTACATTTGTCTGGTGTTTTTCGTTTACAAGTAGTAAAAGGAGGTATTATCTACAACAATGTACACTATAATGCTTCGAGAGAAATTTTAACCTTCTGGCACCCATTATCTCAGTCCATACCTACCATAGATTTTTCGCACTTTGCAGGTTGGCAAGACACTATTTTTATGCCGAGAAACAATAGGTTTAAAATTGGAGATGACGAACTCAAATCATTCCCATGTGTTCTTCGCGTTTTCAATTCTAATCATACGGGCCTGTTAGAAGCAGGCCATTTATATCGCGATGTTAATTACCTATGGAAGCCTAAAGAACCTTATTTTCCATTAAACGCAGGTGCAACGTATCATTTGTTACATGAGTCAGATCGAATTCAATCTTTATCGGTGCCAGGATATTGGTCAACTCCTCTAGAAAAGTTATATTTGAGTCATAAGAATGCTGCGTATGATACAAGAGTCATGGTGATTGGTGGTAAAAACTCTGGTAAGTCTACGTTCTTGAGACTTTTATTAGAAAAATTTACGCAAGATATACGAGATTCTACTACGAGCCAGGAAGAATTAGTATATCTGGATTTAGATCCTGGTCAGCCTGAATACTCATTGCCTGATTCAGTATCTCTGAATAAGATCCTTTCTAGCCCTATTACCCTGGGACAACACCTTTGCCAAGGTTCGAATTTTCAAACCTTATTACAGTTCTACACTGGCTCCTCTTCTCCGCAAGACGAACCTACGTCATACCTAAATTGTGCCGATAAACTTATAGACTATTTGGAAGAACAGGCTTTCTTCGGGACGTCATTACTTAATTTACCTGGGTGGATAAAGGGATTCGGGATGCAAATTTTGAATCATATTATAAGAAAATACAAGCCCACTCACATGTTGTTCCTGGAAACAGCAAACTCAAAAAGACACTTGGATGAACTAACTATTCCGCAGAGTTTCTCCACATCACTACGAGACACATATGTACCTGAAGTTGTCCGTGTTCCGGCCCATAGTCTGAACCACGCCTTATCTACTAGGTTCCATGCATCACAACTTAGAACGTTCAAAATATTGGCATTGTTCCATAAAATGACTCAATTTGATTATGATTTTTCCCCTCTTTTAAAATCTGCACCTTTGCAAATTTCATATGGTGAAGGTAAAGACGGTATTCAAGGCATTCAATTCCCTATGGAATTTCAAAATCTGAATCCTCAAGATATTAGGTCTGCATTGGAAGGTACTGTAATTGCGATACATACATATTCTGGAGAACGCTTACTGGAGGTAAAAAATATGAATACCTTTCCCATCTTACAATCGTTCACTCCTTCTCCTAAGAATTTCATAACGCTGGGACTAATACACTCGATTGACACGTCCAAGCAAATAATGAACATTTATGTACCTCCTTGTCATACTCAACTTTTAGATAAACAGCCCGATGATGTTCAGTGGATAATAGTAAGAAATAAGACAGAAACACCTTTTTGTGATTTGCTTCCATCCCCCCGCACAATAACATGGGATGCTAGTATACAAATACCGTTTGCAACTTTTGAAAGAAGGAAAAAATTGGAGCATGTGTGGAAAGTCCGTAAGAATGTTTTGAGACGTGGGCAGTTCATGAAGAGATAGAAAGAAAATTTCACCGTACATTTGCTAATGGTAGCAGAGATAGAGGAGACACAAAAATCATGCATAGTTTTATATATATTTATTATGTACACTTATATTCCTTCAATATCTTAGTTATATTAACATCTGGGAACTTTATCAACAAAAATTTATATATTTATTGTTTTATTTCTTCCGCATCCTTCATCTCCTCCGTTAAACCCATTTTCTTATTTAATCTATCGTACTTCAGTCTATCTTTATCGCTCACAGAGGGTTTAATCTTCCTTAATGCATTTCGGAAGTCAGACATGGACACGATAATTTCTTCACCAGATACGCCTACCGATAAGTCTTCAAATTCCTTGTCTAAATCATTATCAAGGACGGATTGTATTTCTTCGCTCTGAAAAAATTTTCTTTTTAGAGCTAAGACTGAACTCTCCCTAACCAAAGCGGCCAAGTCAGCGCCTGAAAAGTTGTTACACTTTTCATTTCTAATAATTTCTTCAAAATCAACGTCACTACCCAGTGGTGTCCCGTGCGATTTGGTCAAAGTCTTGATAATATCTAGTTTCTCTTCCGTATTAGGCAACTCAATAAATAAAGTTTTATCCAACCTTCCGGGTCTTAGCATAGCAGGATCTATCATATCAGGCCTATTAGTGGCGCCAATCACAAAAATACCCCTCCTATCATTCAACCCATCTAATTCAGTTAACAAAGTGTTGACAACTCTTGAAGAAGATTCGGATAATGAAGTGTCTCTTCTTGGCACCAGAGCGTCCAGTTCATCAAAAAAGATAACACACGGTACAGACGCCCTTGCTCTAGTAAAAACTTGCCTGATGGATCTTTCTGATTCACCAACGTATTTGTTTAACAATTCGGGACCTTTGATTGATATGAAATTTGCACGAGATTCATTGGCAACGGCTTTAGCTAGTAAAGTTTTACCACAACCTGGTGGCCCCCACAACAAAACACCACCAGGGGCGCTAATCCCCACTTTTTCATAAAGCTCTGGTCTCTTGATAGGTTGAACAATAGCCATATTTAGTTCAAGCCTGACTCTTTGCAATGCACCCACATTTGCCCAAGTAACATCTGGAACTGTAGCAAACCCTTCTCTCTTTGCTGTTGGTTGAATTGTTGGTAAAGCTTTCAAAAAGTCTTCATACTTAATGGATAATAATGATAGCTGCTCTCCTGATAAAGGTTCGGGATAGTTACGGATAAACTGTTGGACTACGGATAGAGGTAACGGGTCGATCATGTTTGCAGTGTTCTTCAGGCTAGATTCATCTCCGTTAGCGGCTTCATCAATTTCCATCTTATCTTCTGAAGCGTACGCTGTTGCACTTGGTGTGGATCGTATGTCAGCATAGGTTTGAAAAATTCTTTTAATGGCACATGTACCGGCAGCAGTAACTAAGGCCTTTAAATCAGCGCCGACGAACCCAGGGGTCAATTTTGCCAACTTGGCAAAATCAATGGTACCATCAATTTTTAGGTTATCAGACATCTTCTTTAAAATATGTAACCTTGATACTTCGTTAGGAACATTTAGGCATATTTCTCTATCAAATCTACCTGCTCTTCTTAACGCTGCGTCCAAAGAGTCGGGTCTATTTGTGGCACCTATAATAATAACAGGTTTTCCATTTGTCTTTTCCATCGTTAGTTCATCCATTGAGGTCAATAATTGAGCAACTATTCTTCTCTCCATTTCTCTTTGAGCGCCACCATCACGTTTTGGTGTAATGGCATCTATTTCATCAAAGAAAACAAGACATGGTGCCAAGCTTTTCGCTTCATCAAACAAATCCCTAATCTTTTTTTCGCTTTCCCCAGACATACCACTGACAACCGAAGGTGCAGAAATAGATATGAACGGTACTTGTAATTCTCCAGCCAATGCATTAGCAATCGATGTCTTACCGCAACCAGGTGGACCGTGGAGCAAAACACCTCTAGGCGGTTCGACACCTGTGGATAAAAATATCTCCGGATGAAGAATGGGTAGACCTATAAGCTCCATAAGTTGCGCAACGACATCATCCATACCACCTAGGGATTTCAAAGACGAATTGGGTGGAGATCTATCTTCCTTGACTTTTTGACGTTTTACCTTACATGTACCTTCTTTGGATCTTTTTTTAGATTTTTTTACTTCTTCCGTCTTAGGGTCATCAGTATCTACTATAGGCTCCGAAGCAGATCCTGATTTGGACCACATGCTAGTTATGCGTTTATTCATCTCATTTGTGTCTTGGTCAATCATCATGTTTTTCTTAGCTATTTCTTCTTCTAAACTTGCTTTATCTTCCTCTTCCTTGTTGTATCCTGGGTAAGACCCAAATTCTTCCAACTCTGATTCAATAACGTCTTTCAGCATACGTTCAATTGTCTTTTGTAAGACAACTTTCTTAACTCTTTGGAGCGATAAATCTTTAGTTAAACAAAAAGTAAAAATTTCGCCTGCTGTTAAATCTTTAGCGAAAAACATCGATTCAAATACATCCTCATCTTCTTTGCCCTCGTTGCTTTCGCTATCTTCTCCTTGAGGTTCCTGTCTCAGGGATCTTTTTCTGTCCAAAGTTTTTTCCTCCAGGAGACGATAGATTAGATCAACGATCTTGTTATCTAGTGAACTCGTTAATGAGTTCTTTTTAGACTTTACTTTAACCATTGTTCCAGCCTTCCCACCATGCGATTATTATGGGCCCTAGTGATCTTCTATTCACGCTATCTCATTGATTATTCAGATATCGGTTGATAATCATTGTTCAACTTTCCAAAATATGCGATGAGCTGAATGAAAAATTTTGGAAATAGCAGTCACTCACGACGAACATCGAAGTTTGCCATGACAACCATATATGGAGCAAGCTTATGAGAATAGCCTCCAGCATCATATTTATGGCTGTTAACAGCAGATAAGTGGATAACACAATGGGTAAGCCATCTGTTACAATAACGACAGCAAAAGCAATTATAACGTCAGAATATACTCTTATTAAATCGCATTCTAAATACAAACTTCCTGCAACTTTTGAAAAGCTCGATGCAGACTTACCTGAGAGAAGGAGCACAGTCGTTAAGCTATTTTACCGCCGATTTATGAGACTGAAGCCTTTCGTATCGAATGTAAAAATGGTTAAAGAGACTTATGGGGATTATCTTCGATATAAGTTTATTAAAGAAAACTACGAACTTAAACGGTACCTGGTATTCAATCCTGATGCCTTGAGGTCAAAAACCAAGCTTGAGCTTCTGAGCAACACAAAATGTAGTGACAAGGTGCTTCCCGTGACTGAGATGCAAAGAACCTTGGAATTTGTTCTGAAAGGCTGTTCATACTTGCCCGAGACAAAAGTACAAAAGTGGGACATTGCAAGAGACAACACATATTGCAGGCAAATTTTAAAGAATCTCCTAACTACGCAATATGAAAAGTATAGATCAATTTTGCAGAGAGGAATAGGCCATGATGAGCTTGATGTCAAATTCTCTCATTTGAAAACCACCTCTAGTCCGCTAACTAAACTAAATAAAAGCGACAAGAAAAAGATTCCGCTTTTCAAAGTATTTAGTGACTTCGATACAACATTGATATATCTCAACGAGACATTGGGTACAAGGTTATAAAGGTAAGTATCGTAATAAAAGCGGGACGTTTTAGTATGTATGGTAAATATCAATCAAATAATGTAAACAGATGCGGATACGCCTAATGCCATTTTTCTGTTGTATGCATACCCATCGAAAAAATTGCATAAACGTAACAATACCACTACTTTTTTCTTCTCATTTTCTGCCATTTTGGTATTTATGCCTATGGTTGGTTTGGATTTGGTTAGAGTTGGCATAATTATAATCGTACTCATATCCATATCCGTATCCATATCCATATCCGTTGTAGTAAGTGTTTGGAACGTATCCTTTAATGGCTTGAGCTCCTCCTACCGTCCCAACAGGCATTTTGTGGCGTTGCGATGAAACTCCTGATGAGTTATTGTTATCGATGGTTGTACGACTTTTGGTATTATATATTGATTTAAAACGGCCATTAGCATTGTTATTGTTGGTGTTAGCCTTATTGGTAGCAGATCCTAGAACAAATTTTTTAATCAGCTTTTTGAATATTATTTTCGTCTTTTGTGTTCCCAAATAATCAGACAACAATTCAATTGCTTTTGATAGAGTGTTCTCATTGGTATCCTTTTCAAAAGTAAAGGTAATAAGGTCTTTCTCGAAGGTTACAACTATATTCAAAATTTGCAAAAATGGAACAACAATTAAATTATAAAATTCGTATTCCTTATGAGGATCTATCTCTTGATCTATCTTGAACTCATATTCATAACCGAAGGCACCATTAACCAATTCACTAGCGGCTCTTGGCGTATTCTCGTCATTACCTTGTATACTCAATTGCGACATTCCTCCCAAGGGCTCTTTTAACGGTATCATTATGTAAACATTCTCATTCTTTTCAATTTGTCCTATGATATTCTTTTGGCCATTGACATGCAAGATATGTCTATATTGTCCATTAGAAAATTTAATGAGCGTCTTCGATTGTAAATTATCATATTCTTGAACAATTTGTTTCAAATCCTTCTTCGCTAGACATATATTAGCTTTGTTTTTCCTGGGACACCTGATTATTACATTGTCATACCTGATCATAGAAATCTTATTTTGTGGAAGATTGAAACTATTGGAAAACTGAATAAAGACGTTGTGCTTTCTCATTGTGGCTTGAATTAAGGAACCACCAGTACCTATAATTGGTCTGTGGCAAACTTCTGGAATGAAGAATGATTCTTCGGCAGGAAATTCATTTATTACATTTTTAAACGATTCTTTGAAATCAGAGAAAGAATCACTAACCAAATTCAGATAAAGATTATCATCCTCTTCTTCCATTTCCAACTGAATCAAACAAGGAGATAGTTCCATTATACGTGTTAATTTACCGTTTTTTTTGCCTGATATAAAGTCTTCAAAGTCTGGATGTATCTCAAAAATGGCTTTTATCTGTCTTAAGTTTGGATTAATTACTTGGTTTGAGCCCGTAATAAAATCAGATAGGTAGTGCAATATGGACGTATCAGAAGCCTCATCCGTAGAGAATTGGTTACCGACTACAATTAATTGGCTAAATGAATCTTTTTTGGGAGTGATTAATACAATTTGGTTTTCAGTGTCCCCGAAAAGGCTCTCGATTATTAACTCCGGAGACATTTCGCAGTTTTCATTAAGTGAAATTTGCACTTCTACAATCTCATGTAACACTTGAATAGTGAAATTTTTAATGACCATTTCCAATAGATTCGTCGAAATCGATTGAAATTCAATGTATTCATCGGTAACCCTAATGAGCGATTGGTATTTCAAAATTAATTGGTTTACCTTTTGTTGATAGTATTTTTGTATGAACAGTAGTTTTCCTGGGGTGATATTGGTCAATCGACGATAAAAAAAACTCTTTGAATCTAGGTCTATGGACTCATATAGTGTTTTCTTAGCTAGTAAACTTAATGAATGGACAGCACTTGAGAAAAAAATTTGTGGATTTGCCTTGAAGTTCCTAGACAGCGTTAAAAGGGAAGGTGCGTAAATGTTGGTTTTGAAAGCTCTGGATATATTTTTGAAGTTTTCCATATCTACACCCATATATAAGGGGAGCACAGAGTATGAATTCAATTCCATAGGTTCGACAATGTAGTGTTGTGGAGGTAAAGTCATACCGTTCTTCTTTATTAAATCTACAAATGCCAATAACTGGGGTTCGCATTCCATTAAATTAGACCGAAATCCTAGTGCATGCAAGTAAATACATAGTTCATTGTCCTCGCTAGTTGGCTCTGCTGTGAAGTAAGCTGGTTCTTTGGTAATGGTTAGTTCCAAATCGAATTTTTCACTTAAGTCTAATAGTATACGTTTCATCCTTTCCAATTCAACCGTTATATCATTTGCGTGCATAGGTAAGGGCAGAGAAATTCCCCAGATGGTATCGAGTTCCATATCATTCGCGGTAGCTTTTATCGAGATCATGTCATCTCTAATGAATGAAGCATTTAGATTGACCCATGATGGATCCATGCGGCAGATTACTTTTGTGTTTATAATTTCTTCGGAGCTTCCCCTTTTTTGAAGAAATTGAATCAAAAATGGTGCTTCTATGGGCTTCCATAATCTGTTTGTCGTATACAAATGTGGAACTTGTAAAAAAGCAGTTGTGATCACTGTACTGTAAATTCTTAAGTTATCCATGTCTTAATCGTATTTTTACTGCAGTCTTCCTTTATGAACGATTGTGCAGATTTAATCTCTGTAGCCTTTTGAACAGCGCTTCAAAAGTTTTAAGCCATCAAGAGGTCAGTTATGTAAACAATGACTTTTTATTGCTTTTAATTTGTTTTTGTTTTTCACCTTTGTGGAAAAAGAAGCATTTACAAGCGAAAAGGGAAATCTTGGAGAAAAATATAATATAAAAATTACAAGAAAATGATGGGAAAATGCACGACACTAAAAGAATAAAGCTGTCGAAAAGGGATGTTTTTGCTTTTGGGCTTTTGCAATATCAGAAAGTATGACTTGTTTGTATCAAAGTTACACGTAGATATATATATA
Source organism: Saccharomyces paradoxus (assembly GCF_002079055.1). NCBI lineage: Eukaryota > Fungi > Ascomycota > Saccharomycetes > Saccharomycetales > Saccharomycetaceae > Saccharomyces > Saccharomyces paradoxus. The sequence goes on from NC_047498.1 coordinate 72,642, forward strand.
TAGTATATTTGTGAGTAGAGAGTAAAAAGTGAGAGATTCGTCATTTCCAAAAAATGTCATTGATATGCTTAATCAATCTCCCACTAGCAAATGCAATGGTACCAAAAGTGACCACCACTTGAGTGACTATTAAACTTAAAGAGGCAAAGATAAATCTTGGGCAAAAGATTTTCCAAACCATCAAATGCCTACGGAAGTGGGTGACCCAAATAAAGGAACTTAAACATAGAATAGTGTTGTAAGTGAGTAATATACCGCAGTTTGAAACGATTCTTCCTAAAAGTGTCTGTGGCTTCAAGACATCTGGAGGCTGTGACCACAGTGTCAGTAATGCTACAGATAAGGAGACGAGGATATGAGGCCCAAATGTGTTTAGGATGATCGCTATATGAGTGAAAGGGAACGTTATTTTTTCAGACAGTAAAAACCCAATATCCCATTGCACCGATGGAATTGTGGCTTGATGACCCGTGGTGAAAAAGTGTTGGTAAGATAAGAGTCCCAGTGCAATTGGGCCAATTATGTTTTCCTTTAATTTTAAGAGATCAATGATTTCTAAAATTGATAGCAGTTGGTTACACATGAGGAAGTATGACAATTGAGCTAGGGGTTTATTGAATAGCAAGATACTCATTAGAACGTTTATGACTAAAAGGAAAAACTCTGAACCATAAATATTAGTATAGCCCAAAATCGTTGCTTCATGAGACTTGACATCGGTATTGTGGATGTTCAATTTAATACAAAGTGGTCCCATTAGCCAGCCAACATTGGAAGCGATCAATGAGAATCCGGCGATGATTCTAGCCAACGTAAATTTGAAAATAGTGACGTCCCTTAAAAATGGTATTGCTATTACCGCACTGTTATTTTCTAATGAAGTCAATGACCAATAAACGAAATTCAAACCAAGGATGCCCTTCAGGAAAACGTTTATCCAAATTGGTGCTGCAGCTTGGTAAGACGACGTTAGATTGTAATAACCTGTGATGCATGCAGGTAGTATGAAAATCATTAGGAAACAGAGACCTAAAACCCACCACGCGGAATTATTTTGATTATTAAATGTTGGAATGCAATATTCACCTTGTTCCTCTCTACAAATGGTAATCATAGAAGCTAACCTGGTAAAAATGATTAAGACTGCGGAATGGTAACCACCTAATAATCTTGCAAATCTTGTTAATGGTAAGTAATTTGAATTCGCCGTCGAAGAGTTCACCCCTGAAGTGGTTCCTTCCTTTTCACTGATAGTTGCGGTTAATAATGCGGTGGTGGATTGCCTTTTTGGTAGGAAGACGAATTCATACAACGTCAACATACCAAAAGTAGATAGAAGGAAGGCCACAATTCTATCTTCCCAAATAGTAAATGAATTGGAAGTGAAAAGCAAAGCATGTATAACCATAAACATAACAGCAATTCTTGACCAATAATCAGCTAATGTCTCACCTAGTCTCATAAAAATCCAAATAAAGTTGTACCTATCAAAAATTGTGATATAACAACCAATAATGATGCCAATAGCAGTTGCTAACAGGGTACCCCAGAATTGATCTACAAAACTTGGTTGTTGGTAAACGTAGAAGATGCCATGGAAACATAAGTTTGTAACTAAGACCATTATGATAATTCCCGGGACAAATTCAGGAACCATTTGATTCACGACAATGGAGGGAATTAACTTCGTAATGGATATCAACAGGATCAATGAGGCAGTCAGCAAGATTATACCGGTGGCAATGGAATAATAATCGAATTTGGCCCATAATTCCTCACAGGTCTGTAAAAAGACCTTCTGGTATTCATGACCTAGTTCAACAAATTTTCCAGGATTGCTTGTTGGGGGAGTGTTCGATATATTTTCCGCTAACGGCTCCAATATTTCGTCATTACCGTGGTGGATCTGCATCGTGTCCTTATATAGTCGTAATTGGCTTATCGCTGAGTTGACAAATTGAGACCATTCTCTATCGTTTCTTGCTATCTCGTCAATCGGCCATCCTAGATTATTAAATGGGACAGGTTGCCCCAGCAATAAAGACAAACTAGACACCAAATCAATTTGTCTCACTGAACGGTAATCGTGTCCCAAATTATTAATGTTATAATTCGAAGCATCTTTAAGCCTCCACATGTCTGGCTTCTTTGAATAAAGAAATAAAGTGCTTTCCAGCTCATCGATGGAGTCGCCACCGTGATTCCCTGTATGATCCATCCCATGATCACCCAAAATAACCAATAAGGTATCGTCATCGATCGATTTTAGTATCCAATCGATAAATTGATCTACTTGAATTTGTTTTTCCCTCATAGTAAAATGATCGGGACCATACTTGTGGCCCACATGGTCAATACCTAACATGTGTCCAATCATTACATCCCATTCCTTGTCCTGTTGTAAATGATCATGGAAGTAATCCATGACACCATTATCAACAGTGTCTAAATCCCATACATTAAGAGATTCTAATGGGAAACTATCATTGGAAAGGAACGGATGGAATAGGGCCATCCATGTATCATCTCCTGCAAACTTGACAGTCTTATTTGCCAAATGGAGCTGTTTGAGCAAATTATCTTCTTCGATTACTGTTCCATCAAAGTTAGAACCTGCATCAATGAAAGTCGGTAAGGAACCTGTTGTGAGACCCTTAAGTCTTTGTAAAGTGGTGGTTGGCGGGTCCGCAATGAATTTTAACAATAAAGAAGATGCATCCTCATGGTTTGCAAAAGAATCATACAATGATAGGATATTATTGTGGTAGTTCAAGTTGTGGTTTGAATTGGATTCGTTTACAGGAATGGCAAAATCAAATCTCAAAGCGTCAATAACCAATACCACCGCCTTGTTGAACCTAGGAGGCAAGTTACTTGTCTCATTTTGTGAGGAAATGTTATCAAGAACATGCCTTGACAGCAAGAACCCCCGAGTGAAAAAGGCTATTGATATGAACTGTAAGATTGCAATAAAGATCAATAGAATAATATAAAATTTATGATTTTTCTGAAATTTCTTTATTCGCGATTTGTATATTATTTTTTCATCATTGGAAGATGAAAGTATCGACTTTTTAATTGTCTTTTCATCCATATTATGGGAGCTTCTTTTCCTTTTACTTTATTGAGTTTTCCCCCGTTCTTTGATGATTTGGCGTTGCCCTTAAAACATCTGCTACTATTCCTAAATTTGATCCTACGCATTTATTTGTTGTTTTTTTCCGGTGGGCGACCAAATGTTTTAGTGGAAAAAAGAAAGTACTTTGCTGGTCATCGCGCTTGCATAATGTGCGCGATTACCCTGTAATAGAAGCAAAGGATAGAATGACAACAGCTTCACAGAACTTTCCTGTAGTACCAAGAACTCCAACAACAAAGGGGGTTGAAAGCATATGTCGTAGGCTGGCTCATTTTTTCTTGAATCTGAGGTCACAGCAAAGAAAACTCTCTGAAATGTCTTTTCTTCTTTAAATGGATTGTAGAAAACCCGCGTTGGAGTAACATCATATTTATGATAGTAAGAATACGAGCCACAGGCAGATGAACACGTTTCCCCAATTTTCTCAAATAAAAAAAATATGATATGCGTCTAGAGATTTTTCAGTGACCTAATATGCAGAACTTTGTTTAAACAATAAATACCTCAAACCTATCTTGATGCATCGGCGGCTAAATAAAACTGTTCTGCATGTAAAAAAGGACTCTCAACCCAATAGGTGTAACACCAGCTAAGAGAAATGCCCACTGGTACGGTGAGCTTCTGCTTATGCCTCAAACCGTTTTTGAAACCCCTCTTCTCAAAAATGTCAATAGGTGGTCAAAGGTTATCTGCCACGAAACACTGTTGAGCCGCGTACTTGTCAACCTTCATGACTAACAACAAGGCCATCTAGATGCGTTTGTAGCCTTCACAAAGAGTAAGCGTATAATTCTTTTTACTTTTTAAAGAACGGTTAAAATCTTCAAATATGGTAGAGGAACCATCCTTATGAGTATGAGTGTTATCTTTTAGCCGCCAGAGCATAGCTTATTTTGTTCTGATTTAATGATTTATGGATTACCCGTTCACGATCCCGGGTCACCCCTGAAAATCGCACCCCATTTTGCCGAATTTTCTTCTACGTTTTCTTTTTTCAGAAATTCTTCGATTGAGGGATGGAACAAGAAGAAAGCGACATACAAAAACTGAGTCAGTTTAGTCTTAGTAGGTGCAGTATTTACAAATACAGGAAAGGCAAGAAGCACTGGCGAAAAGACTGCATAGCTAAAAAAAAAACAATAAAAAAAACGGAGATCTCAATAGAGCGAGACCAATAATTACATATACATTCTTCATATGACTTCGAAACCATCCACCAGTGACGGCAGGGCTCACTCGATTTCCCATGTATCTGGCATGCGAATGAGAACAACATCGACGCCACACAGTCCCAGGCCGTTCAGACCATGTGCAGATTGTACATGTTCTCCAGGTTTACTATCTAGGCAGGGTCGTAGAGCCTCTCTGTTTCTGAGACAGCTGGAAAATTCAAGGAGGTCGTCCAGCATGCTTATCAATGAATTGAAGGGTGCTGGCGGAGGCAGCAGTGCTGGAAACGGGTCGGTTTACTCATGTGACTCTCTATGCGCTGTTAATAGGGAAGTGAACACTACTGATAGATTGTTGAAGTTGCGCCAAGAAATGAAGAAACACGATTTGTGTTGTTATATTGTACCCAGTTGCGATGAACATCAGTCGGAATATGTATCATTACGAGATCAAAGGCGCGCCTTCATTTCAGGGTTTTCTGGATCAGCTGGTGTGGCCTGTATCACCAGAGATTTGTTAAATTTCAACGATGATCATCCCGATGGGAAGTCCATTTTGAGTACCGATGGTAGATATTTCAACCAAGCTAGGCAAGAACTGGATTATAATTGGACGCTTTTGAGACAAAACGAAGACCCGATCACTTGGCAAGAATGGTGTGTCAGAGAAGCATTGGAGATGGCCAAGGGACTTGGCAACAAAGAGGGAATGGTATTGAAGATAGGTATTGACCCAAAGCTTATCACTTTCAACGATTATGTTTCATTTAGTAAAATGATTGACACTAAATATGACGCAAAGGGTAAAGTGAAGCTTGTCCCCGTGGAGGAAAATTTAGTTGATAGTATATGGCCTGATTTTGAAACTCTACCGGAAAGGCCTTGTAACGACTTATTATTGTTAAAATACGAGTTCCACGGTGAAGAGTTCAAAGACAAGAAAGAAAAGTTACTGTCAAAGCTAAATAATAATTCTTCCTCTGCAACAACCGGTACTAATACTTTTATAATCGTTGCGTTGGATGAAATTTGTTGGTTGTTAAACTTGCGTGGATCCGATATCGATTATAATCCAGTTTTTTTCTCCTACTTGGCCATTAACAAAGACGAGACTATTCTTTTCTCCAATAACCCCTTCAATGATGACATATCGGAATATTTCAAGGTAAACGGTATTGAAGTCAGGCCTTACGAACAGATATGGCAACATTTAACGAAGGTCACTGCACAGGCCTCTTCTGCGGGACACAAATTTTCGATTCCTGATGGCGCATCATGGCAAATGGTTCGTTGTTTGAACACCCCAGGCGATGCTAATGGTGTAGTGTACAAAAAGATGATTGCACAAAACTATGTAATGATTCATTCACCCATCGATGTTTTGAAATCTATCAAGAATGACATCGAGATAAAAAATGCACACAAGGCACAGGTCAAAGACGCAGTATGTCTAGTGCAGTATTTTGCATGGTTGGAGCAACAGCTAGTGGGGCGCGAAGCATTGATAGATGAATATCGTGCTGCGGAAAAATTAACCGAGATTAGGAAAACCCAAAGGAACTTTATGGGGAATTCGTTTGAAACAATATCCTCCACCGGTAGTAATGCCGCCATAATACATTATTCACCCCCCGTGGAGAACTCATCGATGATCGATCCTACCAAGATATATCTTTGTGACTCCGGTTCGCAGTTCTTGGAGGGTACAACTGATATAACAAGAACCATTCACTTAACAAAACCAACAAAGGAAGAGATGGATAACTACACACTGGTGCTCAAAGGTGGGCTAGCCCTTGAAAGGTTGGTTTTCCCCGAAAACACACCCGGATTCAATATCGACGCCATCGCTAGGCAGTTCTTATGGTCCCGCGGCTTAGACTACAAACACGGCACGGGTCATGGTATCGGTTCCTTCTTAAACGTTCACGAGGGACCCATGGGTGTCGGCTTTAGGCCACATTTGATGAATTTCCCCTTAAGAGCGGGTAACATAATAAGCAACGAACCAGGCTATTATAAGGACGGTGAGTACGGTATCAGAATTGAAAGTGACATGTTGATCAAGAAAGCAACTGAGAGGGGTAACTTTTTGAAATTCGAAAACATAACAGTGGTGCCATATTGCAGGAAGCTGATTAACACTAAGTTACTAAACGAAGAAGAAAAAACACAAATTAATGAGTACCACGCAAGGGTGTGGAGGACAGTGGTGCATTTCCTGCAGCCTCAAAGTATCTCATACAAGTGGCTGAAAAGAGAAACAAGCCCATTATGAATTCGAGGCGAGCGAGGCGCAATACAGTGAATGTTAGTATTTACTCTAAATAGTTTGTTTTCTTTTTATTTAATTCGAGTGATAACAATAACAACAGTAATGACTAAAAGGTGAAAAATGAAAACATGGCCTTCATTTTTTATACGGCCGGGGAGGGGTACACTTAACCCCGAGCGGTTTTAGTGCCAAAAAAGCTAATCTTCGTAGGCGAATTTAAACGACCATGCATGTACAGCCCCCTAGTGATTTATGCTGATGCCTCATCAAGAAATATTTTCATCCAGGGTCCTGTCCGGTGAACCTTTTAGCAGGAACTAAAAAAATCAATCTTAAAACCAGGCACAAATATCAATAGTGCCAAGCTTGGACTATTTAGCCAATGTATAAGTAAGGAGTCTGATTTGGTATTTTTTCTCCGGCCAGTATTTTCAGCGTAGGGTGAAGTATTTCGTAGAACCGACAATTCCTCATCATCACGGCCCGGCTACACCGGATTGTTAGCTTCCGCCAGGTTTCGTTCCGTTTTGGTTCCATGGAATACGAAGCGGACTTTCCGTGGACCGAAATGGACCGAAGGAGAAGCGGATACGGAAGACGGAAACGGATGCGGGTGCGGATGCGGAAGGAAAGGAAACCCTTCCGTCTCTGTCGCTATGAAACCGCCTCACAGTAGAGCCATTCCAGATTTTCCGTCCGTCGGTTCACAGAAATCTTCGTATCGGGGGTTTTACTTTAAAAGGAAACACTCGTAGGAATTCCTTAAAGAAAAAGGAAGAAAAATTTAACGTTAAACATTGTCATTTTTTTTTTTTTTTTATGTGTGCAGAGCATAGTATCTAGTAGTGCGTTCTATATATAAAGGGTACCTTATTTGATCTTGATGTTTCTTTCTGTTCGTGTGCTCTGAGTCAGCAGTTTTCGAAAAGTAATCTTGGTCCCTAGAAGAGAAAAAGTCCAATAATCTGAAATTGGTTCTTCGCACCCTTGCAACGAGGTCATATAATAAATATTGGTAACTCTTTATTTTCCGGATCTTTTATCAGTCACGTGTTTTCCTAATCGAAGAAGAAAAAGAAAAGTAGACAGAGACAGAGACAATGTCAGATCATTCTCCAATTTCCAATAAGGAAAACCATCTGCTGCCATCAGATTCATCAAGAAGCTCAACCAGCGATACGCATTCGACGGGCACCACGGGAACCACGGGCGTCGAACCTGTGGATTTCACCGGTGAAGGTGCCAAATACACTACGGCAACGGAGGGCAACGCTGGTGGTGCAGATTTGGCGATCCAAAGAACGACAACCATGAATTCTGCTGCGGAATCAGAGGTTAATGTCACGAGAAGGTTAACTAAAATTCTTACTGGGTCCGTTAACGAGCCTGACCGTATAGAGGTTGATTATACCAATTGTGCGCCCATGGGTGGTGACAGACCTTACCCTCCATCATTGCCCAGCAGAGAACTGTACGAAGTCACTTTTGATGGTCCTAACGACCCGTTACATCCATTCAACTGGCCCATGAAAAAGAAAGTGCTGCTGTGTCTTGTTTTATGTCTGGATTGTATTGCCATTGCTATGTGTTCTTCTATTTTTGCCTCTGCAGTGCCGCAAATCTGTGAGATATACCACGTCATCGAAGTTGTCGCCATTCTGGGTATCACACTTTTCGTTCTTGGATTCGCCGCCTCGCCGGTTGTCTATGCTCCCCTTTCTGAATTGTACGGTAGAAAAGGTGTTTTGGTTTTATCTGCGTTTGGATTTGCCATTTTCCAATTTGCTGTTGCTACTGCTGAGAACCTGCAAACTATTTTCATATGTAGATTCTTTGGTGGTTTTATCGGCGCAGCACCCATGGCCGTCGTCCCCGCCGCGTTTGCCGACATGTTTGATACTAATGTCAGAGGTAAAGCCATTGCCCTATTTGCTCTAGGTGTTTTTGTGGGCCCCATTTTATCGCCTGTTATGGGTTCTTACATTGCTCAAAGAACTACCTGGAGATGGTTAGAATACGTTGTAGGTTGTTTCGCTTCCGCCGTTTTTGTTGCAATTGTATTGTTCTTTGACGAAACACATCACCCTACTATTTTGGTTAACAAGGCCAAGCAGATGAGAAAGCAAAGTAATAACTGGGGTATTCACGCTGCTCATGAAGACGTGGAGCTGTCTATCAAGGACATTGTCCAGAAAACTGTGACAAGACCTATTATCATGCTTTTCGTGGAACCGCTGTTACTGTTCGTGACTATTTACAACTCGTTTGTCTATGGTATCCTATATTTGCTGCTGGAAGCGTACCCACTGGTGTTTGTAGAGGGTTACGGATTTACTGAAAATGGTGAGTTGCCGTACATTGCCCTGATTATTGGTATGATGGTGTGCGCTGCTTTCATTTGGTACATGGATAATGATTATTTGAAGAGGTGTCAGGCTAAGGGAAAGTTAGTTCCCGAAGCTAGATTGTACGCAATGGTTGTTGCAGGTACCATTTTCCCTATTGGTATCTTATGGTTCTGTTGGACGGGCTACTATCCACACAAGATTCATTGGATGGTCCCCACAGTGGGAGGGGCCTTCATTGGGTTTGGTTTGATGGGTATTTTCTTACCGTGCTTAAACTATATCATTGAATCATACTTACTGTTGGCAGCTTCTGCCGTCGCTGCAAACACCTTCATGAGATCTGCATTTGGTGCATGCTTCCCATTGTTTGCAGGATATATGTTCCGTGGTATGGGTATTGGTTGGGCCGGTTTGTTATTAGGTCTTTTTGCCGCTGCCATGATTCCTGTGCCTTTACTATTCTTAAAATACGGTGAATCTATCAGAAAGAAGTCCAAGTACGCCTACGCCGCTTGAGAAGAAGAAAAGCAGAAACCCATGTTCTTTCTATATTTGCATTTTTTTTTTTTCCATTACTATTACTCCTCCCTGCCCCCTCTCACTCAAAGACTCGATAATCACATAGCATTATAGACACTGTGCAGCGTAAGGCTGACATACAAAGAAAATAAAAAAAAATTAAAAGAATCTAAAAAAAGACAAAACAACTACAGAACAAAGAAAACCGTTTTCTATGCACAAACATAAGAGTACTTGGAGTAGTGATATCCTCTTTTTCTATTGTATTTGTTTTCAATGTTTTTTTCCTCCAACGCTCCTCTCATGTGGTTGTTATGTATAGCGCATAGTTACTAAATAAAACACTAATTAATAATTAATAATTCTTCTCTAATAAGAAAATACTCAAAGCTATTGTTTTCTCATGACCGATTCTCGGCATTGCACATATCCTTCGCCGAAACTCGGATAGGAGCCGATTAGTCATATCCTCAGTTTTTATTGGTCAGATAACAGTCACCCGGTAAATGCCCGTTTAATGACTTCTTTATTTTGGATTAAAATTGACAGGGAATTTCAACGGAATAAAGGAAGAAGGTTGAGATGCTTTTGATTGATAAAGGAAAGGAAAAAGGGTAGGAGAACAAAGAAAGGTAATGGAATTTCGCAAAGATTGTAAATCATTTTGAATTACTAAGAACTATCATTTATTCACACTATTTTATTCATCTTATTTATTTATTTATTCATTTGGCTACCGTTTTTACATTCGTACAAAGAATCATTTTGGGTGTTTTGGTTTGATAGTATAACACGACACGATCGAAATAATAACGTAACACAATGATAAACTCAGGAAGGAGCAGAAATTCAGTACTGCTGGCACGCAGATTCCTTTCAACGGGAGGATTTTGGCGAGGCGGTACGAACGGTACAATGTCTCGCACAATTAACAACGTAAATCCTTTCAAATTAAGATTCATACCGAAGACAGCGCCCGCAGCTGCAGATGCCGTTTCCCCAGATAGTCAACGGTCAAGCAACAAGCCCTTCAAATTCATAGTTTCCAATCAGAGCGCGACTAATAAGGCCTCTAAAAGCCCGAAGTGGTCGAGTTACGCATTCCCCTCGCGTGAGACCGTCAGGTCTCATGAGGAAGCCATTAAGAAGCAGAAACAAGCCATAGACGAGCAAATGGCCGCTGCAGTAGCCAAGAATGACTGCGCTTGCACGGAGCCTCCTAAGAAAAGAAAGAGGAAATTAAGACCAAGAAAGGCGCTCATCACTCTGAGTCCGAAGGCAATCAAGCATTTAAGAGCGCTTTTGGCTCAGCCGGAACCTAAATTGATTAGAGTTAGCGCTAGAAACCGTGGATGTTCCGGTTTAACTTACGATTTGCAATATATCACCCAGCCGGGAAAATTCGATGAGGTCGTAGAACAAGATGGCGTCAAAATCGTCATTGACTCAAAGGCCTTGTTTAGCATAATTGGAAGTGAAATGGATTGGGTCGACGATAAATTGGCCTCTAAATTCGTTTTCAAGAATCCAAACTCCAAGGGTACATGCGGTTGTGGCGAGAGTTTCATGGTTTAAAACCTTCTACACCATTTCTAGAAAAAAGTATTCACCTATTCACTTATTTATTCATTACTTATTTATTTACATATTTATCATACATATTAACGTTGAATCATTCATCGTTGCAGTGTTCGATGTTCCTAACTTTTCAATCGTTATTCTTGTAGATATGTATTTTCCAGAATTTTCTAGAAGGTTATTACTTATAGTCCTAAACGTTCCATAAGGGGCCGCGATTTTTTTTTTGTTCAATTTTCAACAGGGGGGCCATCTCAAAGATCTGCAAATTATATCACAGTAAAAGACAAAAGGGCGCAAACTTATGCAACCTGCCAAATTATTATATAAGGCATTGTAATCTTGCCTCAATTGCTCCGTAATTCGTTTCCTTGTTGCTTGGCTCTTATTGCTCTTAACTCCTACCAACAATAACAAAAGAAAAAGCAATCAACTACACGTGCAATAAAACATACAGAATATATGAACGACCAAACGCAATTTACAGAAAGAGCCCTAACGATTTTGACGTTGGCTCAGAAGTTGGCTTCGGACCACCAACATCCACAATTACAACCTATACATATTCTAGCTGCTTTCATTGAGACGCCGGAGGATGGATCAGTTCCGTATCTACAGAATCTAATTGAGAAGGGCCGTTACGACTATGACCTTTTCAAAAAAGTGGTCAATAGAAATTTAGTAAGAATTCCTCAACAGCAACCTGCACCTGCGGAGATAACACCAAGTTATGCTTTGGGGAAAGTTCTACAAGATGCTGCTAAGATTCAAAAACAACAGAAGGACTCATTTATAGCGCAAGATCATATATTATTTGCTCTTTTCAATGATTCGTCCATTCAGCAAATATTCAAGGAAGCACAAGTGGACATTGAGGCCATTAAGCAACAAGCCCTTGAACTCCGTGGTAACACTAGAATTGACTCTCGTGGCGCTGATACAAACACACCTTTGGAATATTTATCTAAGTATGCTATTGATATGACTGAGCAGGCTCGTCAAGGTAAGCTTGACCCTGTGATTGGCCGTGAAGAAGAAATAAGAAGCACTATCAGAGTTCTAGCAAGAAGAATTAAGTCTAACCCATGTTTAATTGGTGAGCCAGGTATTGGTAAGACTGCTATCATTGAAGGTGTTGCTCAAAGAATCATTGATGATGATGTTCCTACTATCTTACAAGGTGCTAAATTATTCAGTTTAGATTTAGCCGCATTGACTGCCGGTGCCAAGTACAAAGGTGATTTTGAAGAAAGATTCAAAGGTGTCTTAAAAGAAATCGAAGAATCAAAAACCTTAATTGTTTTATTCATCGATGAAATTCACATGTTGATGGGTAACGGTAAGGACGATGCCGCTAACATCTTGAAACCTGCTTTGTCCAGAGGCCAATTGAAAGTCATCGGTGCCACCACCAATAACGAATATAGATCTATTGTGGAAAAGGATGGCGCCTTTGAAAGAAGATTCCAAAAAATTGAAGTTGCTGAGCCAAGTGTGAGACAAACTGTGGCCATCTTAAGAGGTTTACAACCAAAGTACGAAATACATCATGGTGTAAGAATCCTGGATAGTGCCTTGGTCACTGCTGCTCAATTAGCCAAGCGTTACTTGCCATACAGAAGATTGCCGGATTCTGCTTTAGATTTAGTTGATATTTCTTGTGCTGGTGTTGCTGTTGCAAGAGATTCTAAACCAGAAGAACTGGACTCTAAGGAACGTCAATTGCAATTGATTCAAGTGGAAATAAAAGCTCTGGAAAGAGATGAAGACGCTGACTCCACCACTAAGGATAGGTTGAAATTGGCTAGGCAAAAGGAAGCTTCATTGCAGGAAGAATTGGAACCACTAAGACAACGTTACAATGAAGAAAAGCATGGCCATGAAGAATTAACACAGGCTAAAAAGAAGTTGGATGAACTGGAAAACAAGGCTCTTGATGCAGAACGTAGATACGATACTGCTACCGCTGCCGATTTAAGATACTTTGCTATCCCAGATATCAAAAAGCAAATCGAAAAACTTGAAGATCAAGTCGCTGAGGAAGAAAGACGTGCCGGTGCTAACTCTATGATCCAAAATGTGGTCAATTCAGATACTATTTCTGAGACAGCCGCAAGATTAACTGGTATCCCTGTTAAAAAATTGTCAGAATCTGAAAATGAAAAGTTGATCCATATGGAACGCGACTTATCGTCTGAAGTCGTGGGCCAAATGGATGCCATTAAAGCTGTTTCCAATGCCGTGAGATTATCTAGATCAGGTTTATCTAATCCAAGACAACCTGCATCGTTCTTGTTTTTGGGTTTGTCAGGTTCTGGTAAAACTGAGTTGGCTAAAAAGGTTGCCGGATTTTTGTTTAACGACGAGGACATGATGATCAGGGTAGATTGCTCTGAATTAAGCGAGAAATATGCAGTTTCTAAATTGTTAGGTACTACTGCAGGTTATGTTGGGTATGATGAAGGTGGGTTTTTAACGAACCAACTGCAATACAAACCATACTCTGTTTTGTTATTCGATGAAGTAGAAAAGGCACACCCTGATGTTTTGACCGTCATGCTACAAATGCTGGACGACGGTAGAATTACTTCAGGTCAAGGTAAGACGATCGACTGTTCGAATTGTATTGTCATTATGACTTCCAATTTAGGTGCTGAATTTATCAATTCTCAGCAAGGATCAAAGATCCAAGAATCTACCAAAAATTTGGTCATGGGCGCTGTTAGACAACACTTCAGACCAGAATTTTTGAACAGAATTTCCAGTATAGTTATTTTCAACAAACTATCGAGAAAGGCCATTCATAAGATTGTGGATATTCGTTTGAAGGAAATTGAAGAGAGATTCGAGCAAAATGATAAGCATTACAAGTTGAATTTGACTCAAGAGGCTAAGGATTTCTTGGCCAGATATGGTTATTCTGATGATATGGGTGCACGTCCATTAAATAGATTAATTCAAAACGAAATTTTGAACAAATTGGCGCTTAGAATCCTAAAGAACGAAATCAAGGATAAGGAAACTGTTAATGTCGTCTTGAAGAAGGGCAAATCCCGTGATGAAAATGTCCCTGAGGAAGCTGAAGAATGTCTGGAAGTTCTACCAAACCACGAAGCTACTATCGGTGCTAACACATTAGATTATGATAATGAAGACAGCATGGAAATTGATGATGACTTAGATTAAATTTAGTGTGATTCGTATAGAAAATTTTTGGATAAGAATCCGTGATATAATTAATATCTTATATAATAAATACTAATGATGGAAATTGTTTAATTAAATTTCATGTTTGGGCAAGAACCCTTGTTTTTTAACATTTAGCCGAGCCTGTTTGTAAATAGGCTCAAGGTAAATAAAAAAAAACGAAATCCAAACGGTGCTAAATCCTATTATATTGTTATAATGACATAATGTTACACCGAATTTTTTTCCATATGTTAGGAAAATTAAACAAAATGGAAATCAAACTGAGAATTGGGTGAATAATTAGATATTTGTTGGGATTCCATTGTTACTAAAGGCTATAATATTAGGTATATAGAATATACTAGAAGCTCCCCTCGAGGATATAGGAATCCACAAAAGGGAATCGATAGTTCTACATAGCGTTATTACCTTATCTTCTTTCTTTTTATATGTTGTCATTTATTATCCTATTACATTATCAATCCTTGCATTTCAGCTTCCATTAGATTGGATGACTGTTTCTCAATCTTTATGCCATCCTCTTACACCGCATGTGATAATATACTACTAAATAGATGATATTAGAATTTCATTCCAACACATTTCTGAGATGAACTAATCGGTATGCATTATATACTTCTCTTATGGTATAAGGAGATCCACATTTATCTTTCATTAATACTAACTTCCAGTCATCAATAAGATGATAGCTGAGTCTCATACTTTTTAGTTGTAGGGGGAAATAATCCAGGCCTACTTGATTCAGAACTTAGACCTGGCTAGTGTAAAATAATTGGGCGTGTGGTCTAGTGGTATGATTCTCGCTTTGGGCGACCTCTTGATTAAACAGGAGGACAAAGCATGCGAGAGGCCCTGGGTTCAATTCCCAGCTCGCCCCTTTAATTTTTGCCTTTTGGCACAAAGCGCTTTGTTCAGGCTCCTCATCTTTATTACGTCCCATAAGATGGCAGTGGATTGGTCTTGTATCTCTTTAGGGTTGTGTCTGTTTTGCTATACTGCTGAACAATGCTTTGATGATTTTTTTTTAGAACCATGTCTGGAGGCCATATCGTGCCATTATCTTTGCTTCAAACAGGCACCTGTGCCTTAAGGTCATTTCTATTGCAACCAAAAATAACTAGTCAAAACCTGTTACTTCTCAAAAAAGAAAACCCAGCGTACTCAGCAATCAATTCGCCTATCCTCATTCATATTCTACCTCTCGTCCTATTTGTCTATTTTGAAAGAGAAAAAATGCAGTTAATCACCAGCAACTCATAAAATATGGGCCAAAAATATCATAATACAGACATGTGGTAAAAAAACCTACAAAAAATTACAACGCAGGAAAACTAAAAAGTCCCAGTTTTTGCACTTTGCAATTCGAATTCTAGGTAATTATTATCAAACCAGTATCACAATTATTTACTGAATCTATTGCATGCCGCCGCTGTGCCAATTGAAAATGCTTGCCCTTACCAAGAATAGACTAAATATTTGCTATGAAGTGCAATCATTTATTTTGTATACAATATGTGGATAATAAGAAGCTAAAGAAACAAATTATTCCCATAGTATGCACCACCCAGTGTTAAAAGGCATATAGCTTAAAAACGTAAAGTTTGAAGCTAGCTGAAGGACAACGGGTCGTATCCACTGGCCGTTTTCATATAGACCTCCCGCTTACACCAGGTAAGGGATGAAATTATGAGAGAACAGGAGGTATACCTTGGAAACCTCTACGTCTTTGATACAAATGCAATAATTTCTCGATTTTGAAAACTTACAACTCATCAAGATACTTCTTTACTTAAACCAGAAATTTGAAACTGGACTTATAGTTGCACAGAAAAAAGTTAACAATTAGTTATTTCTGATAGCCAATTGTACAAACACGGCAGATCACGCCAACCATTACAGAAGATTCCAGAACCGTGGACGTTGAACAATTTGGCTTCCTTTGTTCAACTCCCGAAGTAAAACATAATGGAGGCCACTATATAATCATGACCGCCGTTTTCCAACTCCTCCCTTTAGCTGAATTTGATGTCTTAAAGCAAAGGAGCAGTAGCGCAAATAATCCAAGTGCAAATGAAGAGTTTGGTTGCGTGTAGCAAAGGTACCGTCGAGCTGCCTGCCCATAGACCGTGAAAATTATACAAATTATACACTTTTAAACAATCCAGAAGCAGTGTGGTCTTCGCGGCGAATTGATGTCAAAGTTCATTAGACACCCCAAATAAATAATAAGTTGGTTCAGGGAAAGCACTTGGATTTTTTTTTACTGCGGTCACGCCATATTAAGCATATCCTTAGCGAAAGACCCATTTCTTCATAACCATTTTTACCATTTTTTCTATACGATTTGGGAGCAGATATTTTGAACTGCACAATAGTGGGTTCAATTACTTTGTGGAAAAGAAATGGTACCAGTAGACCATACGTCGTATGTTGAAATCTATTTTAAGCACGGAAGTATCCTTCGTATGATAATATAACCTTTTTGCTCATAAGAAACAGCGTAACCAATGAAGTGACATTGCGGACCATCTTGTTTCAAGATGTAGTTGGGAAGAATTATGTGTTGAGCTCGTCTTTTTTATGAGCTCGAAATCAACAAGAGGTTCACTAAGATATTTGTGCAGGCTTCCTTGCATATGAAGAGGTGCCAATAAAACGATGCATTAATTCTTTCATTACGGAGTTTCCGAAGCAGCGAAGAATGAAAAAGAAAACAAGCGCTCATAATTATTCTCGATGGACATCGTATACAACATAAAAGTGTCTTTTTTTGGGTTTTCTCCCTTAAACATCACTGATTTCACATAATTAGTAACATGCAGACTACTAAATTAGGAAAAACCAACCCCTTTTTTACCTAGCAACCGTTTAGAGTATACCAAAAAAGGTAATTATGATGACTTCTGAACGAGGGTCCACGCCAAATCACGCCAAGTATGTTTTCGGACCTTCTGTTGGCAGAAACTCAACACGCCCACATGAATGTAAAGGGTTTCTTAGAAACACTCGCTGTACCGTGCATTATTCAATTCTACGCACTTGCTTGGCAATGGGAAAAATACATTGCAAGAAAGTGTGCCTTCATATACGAGATCCAGTGAACCTGTGTCGTTCAGGAACAATAGCATCTCATACTGGCAACAATGAAAAAACTTGCAATGTGCATTTAGTATCTTGCTTAGAAATCTGCTGTTTGTTAGTCGAAAAATTAATATAAATAGAGCAATTCTGATCAGCTATAACAAAAGTATATCCCCATCCTTCTTCTCTGCTGATATTACATCATCACTAAAGCAACAACTCAAAAACAACAAATACAATGGTCAAATTAACTTCAATTGCTGCTGGTGTCGCCGCCATCGCTGCCGGTGTTGCCGCTGCCCCTGCCACTACTACTTTATCTCCATCTGACGAAAGAGTTAACTTGGTTGAATTAGGTGTCTACGTCTCCGATATCAGAGCTCATTTGGCTGACTATTATATGTTCCAAGCTGCCCATCCAACTGAAACTTACCCAGCTGAAATTGCTGAAGCTGTTTTCAACTACGGTGATTTCACCACCATGTTGACCGGTATTCCCGCTGACCAAGTCACTAGAGTCATCACTGGTGTCCCATGGTACTCCACCAGATTGAGACCAGCCATTTCTAGCGCTCTATCCGCAGATGGTATCTACACTGCTGTACCAAACTAGAATTTGACGCCCTTCCGAATCAAATTTTACAGAGATTAGGATGTTATGAATAAATGAAATTGGTTTTGACGGTATGAAAATAAAAAATTTTTGAAAATTATGAAAAAAAAAAGTTTTAATAATATAAAGTTGATAACATAAATAAATACATATCGTATATTGTTATTATCAAGTTTTTGTTATTAAAAAGCTCTTTGATTTTCTATTTTTCACGCGAGTGACTGGAACTTTTTGTCTTCAAGTTGCTCTTTTATCTGATTTAGAAGTACTATATTAACTAATATTATTGATATTTTTATTATTGTTTTATTCTTTTTATCATTTCTATATAAAATATTATTATATGATTTAGTTTATCGTAAAAAAAATTAAAAAATACAGAGGAAAGCAAAAGTAAAACTTTTTGAATATTTTACAGGGGCCATCACTAAGCTTAATCAACTTCTTCAACGGTTGGGCCTTCAGCTTCTGGGGCTGGAGGAGCACCACCTGGGAAACCACCTGGAGCAGCACCTTCTGGGGCACCACCAGCTTGGTACAACTTAGACATGATTGGGTTGGCAACCTCTTGCAATTCCTTCAATTGGTCATCGAATTCTTCCTTGGTAGCAGTGGTGTTGCTGTCTAACCAAGAAATAGTTTCTTCAGCCTTCTTACTGACAGCGTCCTTGTCAGCTTGCTCTAGTTTGTCACCGGCTTCAGAAATGGTGTTCTTCAAAGAGTAAGCAATGGATTCCAATTGGTTCTTGGAAGCAATTCTTTGAGATTCCTTTTCATCTTCTTCCTTGAATTTTTCAGCTTCAGAAACCATTCTTTCAATATCTTCTTTGGATAATCTACCCTTGTCGTTGGTAATAGTAATCTTGTTAGACTTACCAGTACCCTTTTCGACAGCAGAAACGTTCAAGATACCGTTAGAGTCGACATCGAAAGTGACTTCAATTTGTGGGACACCTCTTGGGGCTGGTGGAATACCACTCAATTCGAATTTACCCAACAAGTTGTTGTCCTTCGTCTTAGCTCTTTCACCTTCAAAGACTTGAATCAAAACACCTGGTTGGTTGTCAGCGTAAGTGGAGAAAACTTCGGATTTTTTGGTTGGGATGGTAGAGTTTCTTGGAATCAACTTGGTCATGACACCACCAGCAGTTTCAATACCCAAGGATAATGGAGCGACATCCAACAACAATAGATCTTGAGTCTTGGAAGATTCGTCGCCAGTTAAAATAGCAGCTTGAACAGCAGCACCGTAAGCAACAGCTTCATCTGGGTTGATAGATCTGTTTGGTTCCTTACCATTGAAATAGTCAGTGACCAATTTTTGGACCTTTGGAATTCTAGTAGAACCACCGACCAAGACAATTTCGTCAACTTGAGACTTGTCCAATTTAGCATCTCTCAAGACCTTTTCAACTGGGTCCAAAGTAGATCTGAATAAGTCAGCACACAATTCTTCGAATCTGGCTCTAGTGATGGAAGTGTAGAAATCGATACCTTCAAACAAAGAGTCGATTTCAACGGAGGTTTGAGCGGAAGAAGATAAAGTTCTCTTGGCTCTTTCACAAGCAGTTCTTAGTCTTCTCAAAGCTCTTTGGTTGGAAGACAAGTCCTTCTTGTTCTTTCTCTTGAATTCTTGGATGAAGTGGTTGACCAATCTGTTGTCAAAATCTTCACCACCCAAATGGGTGTCACCAGCGGTAGCCTTAACTTCAAAGATACCGTCTTCAATGGACAACAAAGAGACATCGAAAGTACCACCACCCAAGTCGAAAATCAAGACGTGTTCTTCTTTACCCTTCTTGTCCAAACCGTAGGCAATGGCAGCAGCAGTAGGTTCGTTAATGATACGCAAGACATTCAAACCAGCAATGGTACCAGCATCCTTGGTAGCTTGTCTTTGAGAATCGTTGAAGTAAGCTGGGACAGTGACAACAGCATCATTGACCTTGGCACCCAAGTAAGATTCAGCGGTTTCCTTCATCTTACCCAAGACCATGGAGGAGATTTGTTCTGGGGTAAACTTCTTGGTTTCACCTTTGAATTCAACTTGAATTTGTGGCTTACCGTCAACATCAATCAACTTGAATGGGAAATGCTTCATATCACCTTGAACTTCTGGGTCATTGAAGTTTCTACCGATCAAACGCTTAGCGTCGAAAACGGTGTTAGCTGGGTTCATAGCAGCTTGGTTCTTGGCGGCGTCACCAATCAATCTTTCAGTGTCAGTGAAACCAACGAAAGATGGTGTGGTTCTGTTACCTTGATCGTTGGCAATAATGTCAACACGATCATTAGAGAAGTGAGCAACACAGGAGTAGGTAGTACCTAAATCAATACCGACAGCTTTAGACATTGTATAATAGTTCTGTATAAAATCTGCTTGATATTTTAAAATTTATCAATTAAAGAGTGAAAGTAGTTCAAATAAGAAAGTGTTATGTATTCAACATTTTTTTGGAGAAAACCTAGCCCAATTGCGGCTTATATATAACAATTCGTTCACATATTCCCATAGTGCTTACGAATGAAATTTCGTCAAAACCTCGAAGCTTTTTTTTTCGAAATCTTCGATGGAATGTTCTAGAAAAAAACTTCGAGAAGTGAGTCGGAAGAACTTCTCGGAAAAAAAGGCTTCGGAAATACTACGAATAAGGGACCAAGAGAGTGTGGGAATGTGGTGGCATGCAGTCAATTCACCATTGCGAGGCCGTATGAGGGTTGATTCAATGATTCAATTCAAAGGGTAGAGATATAGAATTAATAAAAAGTATGTAACAAATTGTAAGAAAAAGCAAAAGAAGTGGAAGGTTATACAAAGTAATTAGAAGGAATTGAACTTATAAATAGTAGTAATAAAACTCAATTTTGCTTCTTGGTCACCTGTGGGGCACCACTTAAGCGGAACTCGGACAAGCGGACCAAGCTCATCTTGACTGCATTGTAAGCTCTCTTGACGTATGGTGGAACAGATGGGTGGCTTATGATCCCATCCATTCGAACTCTCCATTGAGCAAAGGCAGCTTTCATGTACTTGGAATTTTCGTACCTCAACTTGATAAACACAGCGTACACAACAAGTATGATCCAAGACCTCTGGAAGCACAGAATGGCTCTGAAAAGGACCAAAATGAAAATGAGCAGCTCAGTGGTGCCGACCCAGTGCATACACAAGTCATTATATTGAACAACGAACTTGTCGATGAAGCTGAGGATCTTACTTGAATCCTTACTGGAAAGGTGGAAGACTTTTGGTAAGATGACTTTTTCAACGTAAATTAGAACATGGAATACAGCAAACGCAAAAAATGGGATTAAGCTGAATGAAAATCTTGGGGTGAACAACCAGAAGTTGGCTAAAACTAAATACAGCACGTCCTCACTCTTTAATAGACCAGCAACGCGTGATTTTACGGAAGCCTTAGTGGTAGCGGCGTCTTGGGTTTGCAATGGTTCATTGCGGGTGAAAAATTGCTGGTAGATAATGATACCGAAGGATTCAATGACACCGAGATATGCCAATCTGTAATAGAATTCCGACATCTTGAACAGGTAAAAAATGGAGCTGATCAATACGACGGAATGACCGGTAAACCATGCAAACTGCAAGCTCCTGGCTACTGCCATAAACCTCTGCACGAGGGACTTATCTCTGGCAGGGAGGTTTGGGGGACCTTGATTATTAGCGGGTCTTGACGACATTATAGTGATTATTCTAAGCTAGTACTTCTTGCTCCTTATGAATAAAGAAAAATAATATTCTTTTGGTGCTTGATGTAGTTAGTATCATTTCAGGGATGGTCTGCTCTTTAAATATTTTTTCACCCTTTTAAAATGGGCCCTTTCGCCGTACCAAAGAAGGAGAAATACACATTACGTATTTAGGTTGCTACATTTTTACACAAAACTATCAGTGCCTTCTAGGCTTCTTCTTGACCAGTTGAGAGAGATCATTGAAGTCATCAAGGGGCTTTTCGAGAGTGGGGAAGCCGATGGAGGTTGTGGGCTGTGAAAGAGGTCTCTTGGAGCCATGTTGCTGTTGTTCCTGCGCTTCGTCGATATCGTCTTGAATCTGTGCCAGCCTTGCCTGCTGTAACTCTGTGTCCCTGGGACTTGTAGCCATGTAATTTTCAAGCAGGGCCTTGGTGTGTTTAAATCTTTTTAGCTTGTCCTTAGCTGGTATCTGATCGTCCCACCTTAGAGCATCACACACCAGAAATTCTGCTTGTATCACTTTCTCAGTTATTTCTTCCGTATCTTGCAATGTCTTGTAATAGCCTAGAGCCTTCATGTAATGGCGAATGGCTCTATTGAACATCTCCGCCTCTCTTTCGATGTCCCCCATCAGAATATACACATCACCGATACGCAATCTGCTATTATCGGTTAGAGGTTGGCCATCTGCAGTAGAACGGCCCAACAGCATCAAGCCCTGTGCCAGTAGGTCCAGAGCATTCTCGTACAGGTCATTTTCAAAGTAAACGTGGAAACCAGACCTACGAAGTTGGGATACATCTTCGATTTCATCGTCATGTTCCTTCAATGGACTGAAGTCAACCATTTCCTGCAAAGCTGATCGCTCTTCCTCCTCTTCCACGCTTTCTTCCTCCTCTTCACTACCTTCGCCGCTGTCTTCACTGTCACCGGTGTCGACATCACCGGTCAAGTCTTCCTCTTCTTGGTCGAATTGGAACATCCTAGAACTAGGAATTCCCGTCTGACTATTCTCCCCCCCCTCATCGCCATTACTCACATCAGACTCAGATTCAGATCCATCGTGGCCTGCAATAAGAGCATCCCCAAATAGATTACCAGAATTCTGTACCTCCATGTTGTATACAGCCTGTGCGAATATGGTAAATAGTTCAGGATCAGGCAGCAAACCATCTTTAGGTAGAGAGTCCAGGGTTTGTTGACAGTGTTTAGCAGCCTCTAAAAACTTTTTCTGTGCAAGCAAATCTCTTGCACTGTGAATCTGTCTTTCCATATTGATCTGAAGTTTACGTCTGCTAATCCCGTTGGCCTAGATATCTTCAGCCCTTAGTTCGATATCCAATTACTTCTAGAAGAAGACCTCATCGCCAGCGTTACCTCAAAATTGGGTAAGATGAAATAAATCAAAATTGGAAAAAACGCGAAACTTCAGTGTAGTAACATATCGTCCCGACATTCTTTGAGAAGTGGTGAGATTCTGTTGCCGAGAAGCTATGAGTGCACTTGCAAGTTTTTATATATTGCTATACCCTTCAACTACGTAACCTCATTTCTCTATTTTTATATATAAAGACATGCAGAATATACATACAATCACGTAAGTTCAAGTCGCACTTAAAATCGGCACATGAAGTTGGCTACGGGTTGCAATACGATACTTAAACCAAGACAGGGCAACAAAATCCTTCTTGGTTAAATGTTGGTGAAAAACATGGGTGTGACGGGCGTGGGTTACCGATAATACGTTCATAATTAGTATAATAAATCGTGAAATAGGCTTATTATGGCTATTTTATGGTGGAAAAGAAAGAAAAAATACGCCGCCGGGTGATGCGTGACGCGTTTTTGGAAACGATGAGAATAAACCTTGCAGTATTTTGAGAATGGTGTTCTATTATCGAGCTGCTTTTAGCAAAAAGCAACACATAGCTACGTATAGTTCGGTAGGATAGATTCGGTCAGAAGCGTATAAAAGACCCTGAGAAACTACCTAGGAGGAAGATTCAAATTAAGGCGTGAGGAATAACGTAGTACAAGCCACTGAAACAGAATTAAGAAAGAAAAGAAAGAGTAAACATGGGTACGTCAAGCGAGGTTTCTCTCGCACATCATAGGGATATCTACCATTACTATGTCTCGCTGAAGACTTTTTTCGAGGTGACTGGTGAAAATCGCGACAGGTCAAACTCGACACGAGCTCAGAAGGCCAGAGCCAAGCTATTAAAGCTATCTTCTTCTCAATTTTACGAACTCAGTACGGACGTGTCTGATGAGCTGCAGAGGAGAATTGGTGAAGATGCTAACCAACCGGATTATCTTTTGCCGAAGGCCAATTTCCACATGAAGAGGAACCAGGCTAGACAGAAACTGGCCAATCTATCACAAACTCGATTTAACGATTTGTTGGACGATATCCTTTTTGAAATTAAGAGAAGAGGGTTTGACAAGGACTTGGATGCTCCACCACCCCCATTACCACAGCCGACGAAACAGGAGGTCGGAAAAGACAGCGACGATCGTGCAAGAACATCCACAAATTCTTCCTCTGTAACTCAGGTAGCTCCAAACGTCTCCGTACAACCTTCTTTGGTTATTCCTAAGATGGCATCGATTGATTGGTCTTCTGAGGAAGAAGAAGAAGAACAGGGAAAGAAAAAGCCAAACGAACTGGAGGAAGAAAAAAAAAGCACAGATGAAAAGAAAGAAGCTAAACCTGCCCTAGATTCTATAGTCACGGATGCCGCTTTGCCTGACTCCCAAGTGCTCGTTCGTGATATCACGTCAATGGCAAGGACTCCGACAACAACGCATAAAAATTACTGGGACGTTAATGACTCTCCAATCATCAAGGTAGATAATGACATCGATAGCAACAAGGCTCTCGAACAATCGAAAAGCCCCGAAGCACAACTCCTCTCGAACAATAACCCTGCTTCAGATATGAAAGATAAGGTTAAAGAACTGACTGATTTAAACAGCGATTTGCACTCGCAAATCGAAGATTTGAATGCAAAATTAGCATCTTTAACAAGTGAGAAGGAAAAGGAAAAGGAAAAGGAAAAAGAAAAGGATATAAAGAACCACTACACCATTGATGAAAGTTTTCAGAAGGAAATGCTGTCATTGAACTCTCAAATCGGTGAATTATCAATTGAAAATGAAAATTTGAAGCAGAAAATCTCAGAATTCGAATTGCATCAAAAGAAGAACGACAACCATAATGATTTGAAAATCAGCGACGGTTTTATTAACAAGCACTCTTCTGCTGATGGACTCATTCCCGTCCAATACATCTTAAATGCTAATAACTTAATAATTCAATTCACCACTAGGCTCTCCGCGGTATCCATAGGTGACTCCACGGCAATCTCTCATCAAATTGGCGAAGAGCTATTTCAAATATTAT
Organism: Saccharomyces paradoxus; assembly: GCF_002079055.1. Lineage (NCBI taxonomy): Eukaryota > Fungi > Ascomycota > Saccharomycetes > Saccharomycetales > Saccharomycetaceae > Saccharomyces > Saccharomyces paradoxus. The sequence goes on from NC_047498.1 coordinate 97,691, forward strand.
CCCAAATATCGAATTTATTTTCCCAACTATTACTATCGGCGGACCTATTACAGTATAAAGATCAGGTCATTCTACTAAAAGCGTCATTATCCCATGCGATCACTTCGATAAGATATTTTTCTGTTTATGGCCCAGTATTAATCCCAAAGATAACTGTTCAAGCTGCTGTTTCAGAGGTTAGTTTTGCCATGTGTAATTTAATTGATTCAGCGAAAATTAAATCCGATTCAAATGGTAATAGCATCACCAATAATGAAGCTAACCGTCAAACGTTAGAATACTCTTCACCAACTACTACCACACCAATGACACCAACGTTCCCTTCGTCTTCTTCTGCAATAAATATGAAGAAAGGATTCATAAACCCAAGAAAATCAACATCTTTCTTGAATGATGTGGAAGAAGAAGAATCTCCCGTGAAACCATTGAAAATTACACAAAAGGCAATTAACAGTCCGATCATAAGACCGTCTTCGTCCAATGGGGTTCCAACAACTTCAAGGAAACCATCAGGAACTGGGCTATTTAGCTTAATGATTGATTCATCGATTGCTAAGAATAACTCCCACAAAGAGGATAATGATAAATACGTCTCGCCCATAAAGCCAATAACGTCCGCTTCCAATTCAGCAAGCAGCAATATTTCCGAAATTCCCAAACTTACGCTACCTCCACAAGACAAAATTAGTACTGTCATTCCACCGTCAGAGAATCGAGTCCCCAACATTAAAATCGAGAATGCAGAAGAGGATGACAAAAGAAGCGATATAACAAATAAAACCTTATCTACACCAACCTCTAGCATTGCCGATAAACTAAAGCAATTTGAACATAGCTCCGAAAAGAAACAATCACCGAAGGAAAATCCCGTACCAAACGAAGAGGTGGATTCGAAACCTGTATTCTCTAATAAATTTATCAGTTCAATGAATGATGTATCCACAGATGATTCGAGTTCTGATGGTAACGAAAATGACGATTTAGACGATGATGACGATTTTACTTATATGGCGTTGAAACAAACAATGAAGAGAGAAGGTTCTAAAACTGAAAAAAAGATTGATAACAAACTACCTGCGAATATAATAGAAATTGACCTACATGAGTCGCCCGAGTCTGTGAAGATCGAATCTCCAGAATCGATAAAGGAAATCGGATCTTCTGAAATGTCTCCAAAAATTGCAAATAATTTACCGCCTAAGAGGTTAGTTGAGAATAGCGAGTCTTCGGATGTGGTAGAGAAAGTTGCGTCTGCAGAATCTATCGAGAAGAAAAAGTCTCCAGAATCGGCTGGTAAGGCCGAGTCTCCGGGTGTGACGGAGAAGATTAAATCTTTGGGTATGGCAGGTGAAATTGTAGCTCCAGAATCAGCTGGTAAGCTGAAATCTCCGGGTGTAACAGACAAGACTAAATCTTTGGGTGTGACAGGTAAAACTGTAGCTCCAGAACCAGCTCGTAAGATGGAATCTCCGGGTATAACAGAGACGATTAAGTCTTTAGATATGACCGGAAACATTGTGGCTCCAGAGTCAATTAAGTCTCACGAAACGGCCAGGAAGTTGGTGTCACCAGGAGTGGTTGGGAGGATTGATTCACCAGAAGTGGTAATGGATAGCGAGTCCTCAGAAATAGTAAGCAATGCTATTCCCTCAGAGATGACAATGAAAATAGAATCCCCAAATGTAATTCAAAAGACCGAGTCTGAACCTCAAGAAATAACGAGAGATATTGCATCCTCAGACACGATAGGGAAGATTGGTCCCCCAAAAGTGTTAAAAAAGATCATCTTTCCAAAGGCAATTAACAAAATTGGATCATCAGAAGCAGTTGAAAAGACTCTGTCTTCAGGGACACCAAAAAAGAGCGAGCTCCCAGAAACGAATGGTCAAATTGTGTCTCCTGAAGTAGCAAAAACTTCACCTCTAGTATCGATAAAGAATACTGTCGAATTACCAGAAAGTAATAAATCACACACTGAGAGCATCACCTCAGTCGAAGCTGCCAACAAGGAGCTCAATAGTTCTTGGGGAGGCGTGGATTTAAACCGTACGATCAAACAAGAGGATGAAGATGAAGATTTTAATAGAGTAAATCACAATGCTCAGACCGTTTCTGCCGAAACAAAATATGAAAAAAATGATTATGATAAAATTCCCGTTAATCACAAAGCGAAAAGCCCTGGTCAGGTGCATACCTCCCAGGAAGATATTGATGGAGCACCTTATGTCCATGGAAAAAGAACCGATGCCCATGTACGCACCGCTGAAGGGGGGCGTGGCTTCATAAATCCAGTCGAAAGTTCACAGGTAAAGAAGACGAACCACTTGCCAGTATCGAACGACAAACCGGTTGAAAATGGGGACTCAGAGCTGAACGATGGCGACGTGAAGATAAAAAATACTGCAGAAACCACAGTACATGATGAGAAACATTATAGTGACGATGATGATTCCAGTTATCAATTTGTCCCCATGAAACACCATGAACAAGAACAAGAACAAGAACAAAATGCAACGTATAGAAGTGAAGAGGAAGAAAGTGAAGACGACGATGACGACGAAGGAGATAGTGATTTTGATGTGGATACATTTGACATTGAAAATCCAGATAACACCCTTTCGGAGTTATTATTGTATTTAGAGCATCAAACGATGGACGTCATATCCACAATTCAATCGCTTTTGACATCGATCAAGAAGCCGCAGGTGACGAAGGGTAATTTGAGGGGGGAATCAAATGCAATTAACCAAGTGATAGGTCAGATGGTGGACGCCACTAGCATATCAATGGAGCAAAGTAGGAATGCAAATTTGAAGAAACATGGTGATTGGGTGGTACAAAGCTTGAGAGACTGTTCGCGTAGGATGACGATTTTGTGCCAATTAACCAGCGATGGAGTGCTAGCAAAGGAAAAGAGCGATCAAGATTATGCTGACAAAAACTTTAAACAGCGGTTAGCAGGTATTGCGTTTGATGTGGCCAAATGTACCAAGGAGCTGGTGAAAACCGTGGAAGAAGCGAGTTTGAAAGACGAGATAAATTATTTGAATTCGAAGTTGAAGTAGAGTAAGTAGTATTTAGAGGAGGAAGAAAAGAAAGAGAAAGACAATGAATAGAATGTATTATCTATAACATATAATAATAATATAATAGTAGCAGTAGTAAACAATAATAATAATATTATAATAGAAAAACCATAAAAAAATGGTAAAAATGTCATAAATGTTTGAATATTAAAATATATATATATATATATATTATATATATAGAAGGTAATTTTTATTGAATATAGAAATTTAAAGAGATATTATTAAAAACCCGAAAAAGAAAAAGAAAAATTAATAAAAAACCGAACTAGTAAAAGATTTGAAAAAAAAGAGAAAATTAGAAAGAGTATACCCACTATCCTTGAGTATTATTATAGGTTGCAATACCATCATCCAATATGCCCAGATTAAACCATTCATGGTCCAGAGCGTCTTTTGCGGTAATCCTTTTCGTTGGGTCGAATTCAAACATTTTCCTGAGCAGATCGATGAACCAGTACCAAAACAAGAAGGTTTCCTTATCGAGTTCATCAGTGGTTGAGATAGAAGAGGAATGTATTTGTCTTTTCCATGCCAGTTTCGAATTTATTAAGGACCAGTTTTTCTCAGGCGGTAGATTCCAATTGATGCTAAAACTATCGCCGTAGTCCTGTTTCAAGACCTTCGATATGTAAATATCTAAGCGATCACATGATTGCAATACCCTTTTCATGGATTTTTCAGTCGTTATGGTATCTCCGCGCTTATTTTTTTCAGGCCATTGTAAGCTTAGCGTTTTCCTGTCGAAATGTTTTATCACCGTTGAATTTAGATCTGAGGGAGAGTTGCCCAATTTATGTTTGGATTTGTAAAACATCTTATCAATAATGTCCGTGGGGAAAGGGGTTCCGTTGATTCGTTGCATCATAGCCATATGTTCCAAATTTTCATGAATGGGGTAAAGGGACTCGCCAATGACCAATTCTACTAGGACACACGCGATGGACCAAATATCGCAGGGGAATGACCAACCCAAGCCAAGAACAATTTCTGGGGCTCTATAATGACGGGTGGATATTACAGGGGGATGATATTCGTAATGGAAAATTGCGCTACCAAAATCGATGATTTTAATTTCTGGATTTTTCAAGATTTTGCGTTTCCCCTTACTGGCTTCACGACGCCTCTTGCTTAGTGACTGTACGGTCTTTAGAGGCAATTTTTGAGCAATATGGGTTTCGTCACAAATGAGGATGTTTTCCGGTTTCAAATCCGTGTGTATTATGCCCAAATCGTGCAAGAAGCAAACGGATCTGATCAACTGCCTGGCAATGGCCTGTATATGAGAGCCCGGAAACCTGGCAATACCGTTGGAGCACATGAAATCGTAAATGGACCGGCCGTATAGATCTGTCACCAAACAGATGTGGTTCTTGTAATCGAAACACTCTCTTAGTAGGAGGCACTGGAACTGACCTTGAGGGTCGTTGTTCAGGATGGTCTGTAGAATTCTTAGTTCTGTCTTGGCGGCTTCTCTATATCTATCCACAGCCCTTATTACTTTTACAGCCACATAATTAGGTTCGTACTTATTATCAATGCATTTGAGTACTTTACCAAACGTACCCTGACCCAGCAAGTCCTTTACAACAAAGCGGCCTCCACTGCCGAAAATGTCGTTTTCTTGGTAAACGTAGTGACCGTCCTTGTCAGTTTTGAAATTTGATTTATTGGACGATGCACTTTCCGAAGAGCTGTTTGATTTGAATTTCCGTAGTGAAGAGCCAATTTGCCTCTTAAGATTGGATTGAGGCATGGAAGCCACTTGTGCCGGTGGGTTGTAAAATGGAGAAGTGCTGTGAGCAATTGTGAGATTCACCGCCTTGTTGCCTTCCAAAGTCTTTGCACAGGACCCCGTCAGATGCAACAGCTCATTTTCAGTTTGCGTTACTCTTGGCACGATAGCGTTGCTTTGATCGGGAACACTAAAATAGTTTGATTGGTAGCTCAGTTTCGATAGCGGCAACTGGGGCAGTGAGATGGTTCTTTGCTTTTTGAATTTTTTTGGTGTCGTGATGTACGTACTATTGCTTGTAGCTGTGACACCGCACCCTGCATTATTTGAAGTACCAGTATTATTGTTATTGTTAATACTGCTGCTACTGGGCAAAATCAAAGGCGACGAAAACTGTATTGGCTGCTCTTTGATAAAAATAATGTCATCGTCAGCGTCCTCATCCACTCGACTGCTATTATGATTATTACTGTTATTGATTGTAGTGTTAATAATGCGCGGCTCCTCATCCAGCTCTATGGCATTTTCATTGTCCAAGAACAACTGATGTTGGTGCTGCCGAGGACGGAGCGGATTGTCAGCTTGGTTCAGGTCTAGACTGTTCCTCAGATTGTCTGTTAGGAACGAGTTCTGCCGAGCAAACATCTCGTCCAGCAACTTATTAGTGCGCGTTTCTTCGAAGTTGTCCAAAAAGGTCTTATTAGAGCTTGCATTTTCAGAAGGGCCCGTAGTAGTGGAATTATTCATATTTGCTCTTGAACGTTTTCTCGTGCCAATTTGAATATTCTGTGACATAACTAGGGTACGCGGAAGAAAAGGCAATAAAGAAGGGCAGTATGTGTATACGTTAGTGTTCGTGTGCTAAATCTTCGACTTAGTAAGTACTGTGTTTCTTTCACTCTTTTTCTTTCTTCTACTTCCTGTCTTTTTTTTTTTTTTTTGGGTTTGCTTGCTGTCTGGCCTAGTATTTCGTGTGTATAATATCTATTTAGTTAGCGTAAGCACGAGGAGTCACTGTACTGTTTCCTTTTCCTTGGTGGTGAAGTAACAATACTTTGTAAATCCGGTAGATCTGGGAAGTAAATACTAAACTTTATTCTAATATAGGAACTTCATAATATAAAATCCAACGCACGATGCTAGAGATAAAAAAAGAGGGTGGGATGTGGAGCCAGAATTCAAATCAGAAAATCGGAATCAGAGAGTAAACCAGCATTGCAACCAGGTAGTAAGCCGTATCGTTAACTACGCCAAAGCTTTTTCCCTTCGCTGTCTGTTTCCTCGCAACTTTATGTCCGGCCACTCACTAAGCCAAAGCGAGAGGAGAGAAGAAGCTTTGTGGAAAAACCGCCCAATCACGCTGACCCCTTTGGACCGTTTGTCCGCCCCCTAAAAAAAAGAAACGGACGGGCCTGGGCCCGCACAGCCTCGGGCAGGGTCACTTCGCGTTGTCTCGGCGGCTATTTCAAAAAGAATTTCTTCTACACCTTAGGCAAACGTTACCATGCTAATAGCTGCATCCGGCTTTGGCATCTGCTTGGTATTTCAATCTGGGCGGCTACTTGTTATCTGAGGTGCCACTACTGGTGCCACTACTGGTGCCACTACTGGTGCCACTACTAGTTTTACCACTGTTGCTAGGAGCGTCCTCAGGAAGGCCTAAATGAGCCCATTCATCGTAGTCCATCAATTGGTGGTCCATCCTGCACCGCAGGTAGTCCTTGGCAAGCAGCCTGCAGTTCATTGCGTTTTCATTTTGCACAAGTTGCATACATTTGAGATATTCTTGCATGTACTTGGTGCACTCGCCATCGTGGTCTAGCGGGAACGAACCTCTCTCGGGTGGAGTAGGTCTCAATGCACTCAGCGAGCTTCCTGGGTTTCCTGACATTGGTTTCCTGTGTTATGTTTTGTAAATGATTGTTTTGTTTAGTGCGTTTGCTTGTTTTTTTTGAAGTATAATAGAAAGAAAGAACGGAAGAAAATTTTTTTTTCCCTCTTGTTCGCTTCATTTGGTTTTTCGTTTCTCAACTCCGTGGATTTAAGCGCTTTCTTTCCCTGGTTGGACCGCCGAAGGGAAGATGCAGAGACGCTGAGATAAAAAACTTTTTGGACTATTGCTTTGGAAAGTTAAATGAACCTTTCAAGGGTCGGGTAATGGATATAATTCACAGTAAAGGAGAGAGAAACTTTATGGGTATCGGAAGGTGTAGACAAATAAGCTACATTTGTGCTACTTGATCGGGAGTACTGAAGTACGCGGCACGGGTAACTTATGCTGTGCACTAAGAGAGGAGAAGGCATCAAAAATGTAAAGGCGGTGTAGTCGGCGAAAATACCACGACTATTACTACTCAAGTGATGCGTTAACTTGATTTTGTCTTGACACGTGAACGTATACAAATAAGTCCTTTGTTTGGAATGTTCGAACGATGGGCGGCAAAGAAAAAAGAAAAAAAGTCAAAACAATGTTCCTGTAGCCGCTTATGAGGAGGAAGATCCTTCATTGAATAGTCTTAAACATATACATATATATATAGGACACAACAGTTATATTCAGTATTATCTCCCCACGCATATGATGTGCCTGACAACCGTGGCATATTCGTCGGACGAATATGCAACTTCTACCACCTTCGCGCGAAGTTCGGAATTATCCGAAACTAGCGTCCTCCGTCCTGCTGTCCCAACCTCCAAAATGGTTCAGGTCTGGAGATTTATTCCTACTAGTGCCTATTCTCGCTTCGCCAGTTTCTTTAAGTTTTAATGTTGAAGTGCTTTTTTCAACATGATCGCCCAGTAAGGGAGCAATTGAGCGAGGAAGAAAGCGTCAAACACGTCAGACGTTGAGATTCGTATGTTTAAGCTAAATGTATTTAAGTTAAAATAAAAACGAGTGACAGAAAAGGTGAGAAACCTGAAAATATTTACGTTCACTCGCTACATAGAAGCATGGAGACTACTTCATGGTCTCAATCTCTTTGGATCTCTTGGGAACAATGAAGCTCTTCTGATATTTTTCAAGTCCAAGTAGAACATAACAACTCTTTCCAAACCGATACCACCACCAGCGTGTGGAGGACATCCGTAGCTGAACCCGTCACAGTAGTCCTTTAGACCTGGGTCCTCAGGAGATAAACCGTGAACTTTCATCCTTTCCTGTAATAGGGCATGGTCGTGGATACGTTGTGCACCGGACAGGATCTCTTCACCTCTCATGAAGAAATCATACGAGTTAGAATATTTGGGGTTAGCTGGGTCAGGCATTGTGTAAAAGGGACGGATCTCCAAGGGGAACTTGTCCAAGATGTAAAAGTCGGTATCGTATTTGTCGCGAACCAGTTTACCTAAGAACTTTTCATTTTCGGTACTTAAGTCTTCAAAATCACCGATTTCCTTACCGGCAGCTCTTAGCATTTCAATACCTTCTTTGTATGTTAGACGAACCATCTTACCATCCTTGGGCAATTTGAATTCTTCCACAGGATATTGCTTACGTACCAACTCAATTTCGTGAGCAAATCTCTTGGGCAATTCACTGAAAATAAACACAAACAACTCACTCAATGTGTCCAAAACTTCGTGGTAATGTTCTTCGAATGCCATTTCCATGTCCAAACCGGTGAACTCGGTCATGTGACGGTGGGTGTTAGAGTTTTCGGCTCTGAACACAGGTCCAATTTCGAAAACTCTTTCAAAGTCGGCTACGATCAACTGTTGCTTGTTAAATTGTGGAGATTGAGCTAGGTAGGCCTTCCCTTTGAAGTATGTCACCTCGAACACACTGGAACCACCTTCACTTGGTGCACCCAATAGTTTTGGTGTGTGTACTTCGGTGAATTTCTTTGTGGCTAAATATTCTCTAAAAAGCTCACAAACACCAGCTTGAATTCTGAAAATAGCTTGGTTGGTGACGGTCCTCAGGTCAATGACACGGTAGTCTAATCTCGTGTCCAAGTTGACCACGGGCAAACCAGCAGCTTCAGCTTCAGCTTCGGAACGAGAGGCATCTTCTAAAAGGATTGGAAGTGCTTCTGGAGTCTCGGAAATGGTGTAAATTTTGGTGATGTGAATTTCCAGATTTTGCACAGTAGCAGACTTGATTGGCTCATCTACCTTCTTGACAATACCTCTGACAAGGACGATGGACTCCAAATTTAAAGAACCAGCCCATTTGACCATGTTTTTGCTGATAGTACCTTCCTTGTTAGCCTTTACCAGACCTTGGATCAAAGAAGCTTGTTGCCTCAAAGTTAAAAAGGCCAATGTTGCACCTTGCTGTCTAGTGTTGTGGATTCTAGCCCTGAACAAGACTTCTTTGTCGCTGTCCTTAGCCTCATCCAAGTCAACAAACTTGGCACGCTTTTCACCGGTTCTGTCGGAATCGCGAGACTGAATCAATGGCAACTTACCATAATTGTCCTTCGCGGTGTCTTCGGCAGCAGCTTTCTTTTCACGGGCTTCCCTTTCAGCTTCCAACTGAAGGGCTCTTTCCTCCTTCTTTCTCTGTTTCTCTTGCTCTTTCTGCAATTTCTTCAAAGCCTTTTTGGACAATGGCTTACCATCTTCCCCAAGAATAACTTGGGCAGGTTCTGCAGATTCTTCAACAGCTTTGACAATATTTTCGTCTTGAGACATCGTGTAAAGAGCTTCTTTTTTCTTTTACAATTAAGCTTAAAAGACCGTTCCAGCCAATGACTGAAAACTTAAACAATTTGGTTGTCTTACTTCATCCTTATATGACATTAAATAATTTTTCATTTCTTCTTTTTTCACGAAAATGCGTCATAAGGTACTCGTCACTGATGATTTCATAGCCCATAAAGCAACAGCACAATATAAAGAGTTCCCATGGATGAATGCGGCCGTCTTATTTATTTTCTATAAACTCAATGGTACAAAATGCGACTGTGATGCCATATATGACTTCATGATACCATGGTTGTATCTTTATTTTGGTCTAGCTCCCTGAGAAATCGCTCATGCACAAACACTGTAACTGAATCTAAAGGAAACGTATGTCCTGCTTGGAGGATTAGAAACAAACCATTCTCGCTGTATCTGCAATGAATATTCACACCAAAAAGTAGATCTTCAAGTTGTATCTTTAGCGTCGACTTGCCAAATCTACGTGCGGCTGTACCGCATCATTGAAAATAGCATGTGCAGGCTCGCAAAATTTAAGGGTTCCCTCTTAAAACAGTACTCACTATAGCTTTTTTTACTTATAATAATGAAAACGAGAAACTATATTTAAGGGCCATTTATAAGCCGTCGTCAGAATGAATAACGCTATGCCATATGCCGGCATGACGACTACCATCAAAGATAAGGAAGGCCACGGGGTTCCATGCTTACAACCCATCGATGTGGTGGAATGTATGCATCAATATTTCACAAAATCACGGGATAAACTGTCCTTAAGGATAGGCGATTTGATTTACGTACTAAATAAAGGTTCTAATGGCTGGTGGGATGGTGTCCTTATAAGTCACAGCGCTAATAATAGTAATTCGTTGACGCTAGACAGAGGTTGGTTCCCCCCTTCCTTTACACGCTCTATTTTACACGAATCACGCTGGACACCCACCATCGGTGATGACTTGGAAATATTCCAGGCGGGTTTTAATCTTAAACTGGAATTATCAAGCAACCCAGTAATCTTATCATTAGAAGACCTTTTAGACTGTTGTCGCGACATTGAATTTAAGGAACAACTGGTTTGGTCACCTACTCCCGCACATGGAAAGAAAAACTGCTGTGAGCTTTTGTACTATAACCAGGATTTAGATGTTTATTGCCGCACCTTGCCATATTTACCACAAGATCAACTGGAAACAATAAATGATTCTTCATCTTTTTCCCCAATATCCAACATAATTCGTAAAAAGATGCCCATAACGTCAAGCCCAGATCTGTTTTATCTCAATGATTGTGATGTCGTCTATTGGTATGACCTCACTCGCTTAGTTTGTCATTATGTTAATTTAACAGAGCGCGAGCTGTTGAGAAATGACAGGGAAAGTTTTCTAACTTCTTTGGATTTATTATCAGTTCAAATAACTTATGTTTATACGCTCTTTAGGAATCTTGGTTTAGTTGAAGACAGCTTCAAAAAAACCCTCAAAAAGCTAATTTACACATTGTCTAAGTTCTCAATAAATTCAAATATTTGGTTTCATTCCGCTTCCTATGAAGAAAGAGGAATCACGGTCTCACAGGAGGATTCAAGAGAAAAGTCCCCGCTTCTACAATCAATTTTAGGAACTTTTCAAAAATTTCATTTTCTATTACGTTTATTGCATTTCCTCTCACATCCTAACGAATTTACCATATTACCTCAATTGACTCCTCGATTTTTCAAGGATTCTTTCAATACAATCTCCTGGAATAACCCATTTTTGCGAAAGCACTTCAACCACCGCATGTCCCATGACCTACCGAGGGGAATGATCAAGGCCGTTGCAGGTGCTTCAGGATTTGTGGCAGAAAATATTGATGAGATTCCAGTTCCCAAACGGGGCACTTCGTGCTCTCAAGAATCGTCTCACCATACACCATCCGCCCCTTTTCAAAGAAGGAGAAGAGGAAACACCCTCTCCAATATGTCAAGAAGTTCTAGTGAGTCCGATACGATATGGTCTAGAAGGAAAAAACCGTACCTGCTAAATGAAGAGACTCTAAACCTCTTAAAGGCCAGGAAAAAGCAGCTTGATGTGAAATTGAAACAAATGATTCAAAGTGCTAACGAATATCTGAGTAACACTGCCAATTTTTCAAAAATGTTGAATTTCGAAATGAACTTCAAGACCTATGAAGAAGTCAGTGAAACAATTCCTATCATTGATGTTCTAGAAAATCTAGACTTGACCATTTTTCTAAACCTGAGAGAGTTGGGTGATGAGGATAGAGTTTTTGACGAAGATGTTGCCATTGATGATGAAGATAAAGAGTTTTTAAATCATTCTTTATCATCATTATCGTACATTTTGTCTGACTACTTCAATATGAAGCAATATTTTCACGATGTCGTCGTGAAATTTATAATTGTCGCTCAGCATTTGACCTTAGAAGATCCTTTCGTTTTCTCTCCGATGCAAAATGACTTACCTACCGGTTATTATGAACCAGTAAAACCTTCATCCTTGAACTTAGATAGTGCCAAGAATAATAAGAAGAACGGGAATCAAAATGTTGAAAACCAAGTGGAGGAAGATGAATATGAGGTAGACGTGGATAGTATTCTTCTTTTCCATAATCTGGTCAACCAAGATTCTGATTCTAATGACTTAAAATTTTTCAATCTCTCCCACGTTTTCAAAAAATCCTGTGATGACTATTTTGATGTGCTTAAGCTATCTGTCGAGCTCGTGAATCAATTAGTTCTGGAAAGGGAGAATTTGTTGAATTATGCTGCTAGAATGATGAAAAATAATATTACGGAATTACTATTGCAGGGAGAAGAAGGTTATGGATCTTATGGCGGGAGTGACGCTATCGATAAAAATGAGTCAGATACTTTTTATACAGATTCTGCTAATAAAGTTAATGATGAATGGCGTGACAGTCAAGTCATGTTACCGAGGTACTTGCAGCGCGAGTATGATAGTGAACTGATTTGGGGCTCCAACAATAGGATTAAAGGCGGTTCTAAACATGCATTGATCTCTTACTTGACAGATAATGAAAAGAAAGATCCATGTTTCAATATTACTTTTTTAATCACTTTTAGAAGCATCTTTACTACAGCAGAGTTTTTGAGCTATTTGATCTCTCAATATTATTTGGATCCACCAGAGGATTTATGTTTTGAAGAATATAATGAATGGGTGACGAAAAAGCTAATACCGGTAAAACGTAGAGTTGTTGAAATTATGACAACCTTTTTCAAACAATACTGGTTCCCAAGCTATTACGAGCCCGACCTTGCAACCCTAAATCTGGATTATTTTGCGCAAGCAGCAGCGAAGGAGAATATAGCAGGATCCGTGGAATTATTAAATGAGATCTGTCAGAAGTTTAAACATGACAATATGCAAGAAGCGGCTGCACCACTCAAGACGTTAGCTCCACAAGTCAACCAGAAAAATCATTCGGCCTCTTTGTACTCCACCACAGAATCCATTCTTGCCGTTGATCCAGTTTTATTTGCTACCCAATTAACCATATTAGAGCATGAAATCTATTGTGAAATAACTATTTTTGATTGTTTACAAAAAATTTGGAAGAACAAATACACAAAAGCCTATAGTGCATCACCAGGTTTGACCGAGTTTATCAGTTTTGCTAATAAGCTGACAAATTTCATATCCTACTCCATTGTAAAAGAGGCAGATGAAAGTAAACGTGCTAAGCTGCTATCCCATTTCATTTTTGTTGCAGAATATTGTAGGAAATTCAATAACTTTTCTTCCATGACTGCAATTATTTCAGCATTATATTCCTCACCCATTTATCGTTTAGAGAAAACTTGGAAGGCAGTTATTCCTCAAACTAGAGATCTATTGCAGTCTTTGAACATGCTGATGGATCCTAAGAAAAATTTCATAAATTACAGGAAAGAGCTGAAATCTTTACACAGTGCACCATGTGTACCGTTTTTCGGCGTTTATTTATCTGACTTAACCTTCACGGATTCTGGAAATCCAGATTATCTTGTTTTGGAACATGGTTTGAAGGATGTTCGTGATGAAAAAAAATATATAAACTTTAACAAAAGGACCAGACTTGTTGATATCTTACAAGAGATCATATATTTCAAGAAGAAACATTACGATTTTGTTAAAGATCGGACAATAATTGAACATATATCCAATTCGTTGGAAAACATCCCCCATATTGAAAAACAATACCAGTTGTCATTGATCATTGAGCCGAAACCTAAAAAGAAAGTCGTTCCAAATTCGAATTCGACTAATAAATTACAAGAAAAAACCAGGGGAAATCAAACGGATGAAGGAAAAACACCCGCTAAGAAAGAAAGATTTCCAAAATTTCCATTAGTCAAGACAAAGAAAAAGACTCCGAAAGTTTCTAAATAACGCACTGCAGGTTAGATTGTCTTCCCTCAGTGATTTAGTTATTTGGCTTCTTTTCTCTTATTATTATTATTATTATTATTATTATTATTATTATTATTATTATTATTATTATTATTATTATTATTATTATTATTATTATTATTATTATTATTATTATTATTATTATTACTGTTAATATTTGTTGATCATTATGGTAAACTATTTCAGCCATCAAGCCCAGCTGCTGTTATCCGACGATTTTGATGTTATTGTTTGCGTATAGTTATATATTCGTTCATATTAATAACATAAGTATTATCAAATGCCTTTAAATTTCGGACAACAGCGACATCGCGATAATTCCTATTCCCTTTAAAAAATTGCGCCGGTGTGTGAAGTAATTCTTCCTGTTCTCCAAATGAAAATTATATACTTCTGAACCTAGGCGTATCTGTGAGCAGTCTTTACTCGCATATATCTCTATATTAAAGTATTCTGTGGATATATATCAAACCGGTTGAATCTAGAGAGATCACAGAGCCAAATTCTGTCTAAGAAGGATCAACGTAAAGACAATGTCTTCACTAAAAGTGGCAGACGGGTGTCCCTATGGGTACCGACCATATCCAGATAGTGTGACTAATGCATTAAACCCATGTTTCGTATCCGTAGTTTCGACATGGCAAGCGGCCTTTTTCCTATTGTTTGGCAGCTATCAATTGTGGAAACTTTATAAGAACGAAAAAGTACCACCCAGATTAAAGAACTTTCCCATATCCCCAAGTAAAATTAGGAGTCGACATCTAACGCATTTGACTAATGTTTGCTTTCAATCTACGCTTATAATCTGTCAACTGGCCTTAGTGTCTCAATCAATTGATAGGGTTTATCCATCTATACTTAAGAAGGCTCTGTACTTGAATCTCCTTTTCAATTTGGGTATTTCTCTTCCTACTCAATACTTGACGTATTTCAAAAGTACATTTTCAATGGGCAACCAGCTTTTCTACTACATGTTTCAGATTCTTCTACAACTTTTCCTGATATTGCAAGGGCACTACCATGGTTCCAGTAACACAAAACTTACTGTTATTAGCGGACAGACTGCTATGATTCTAGAACTTCTCCTTCTCTTCAATTCAGTTGCAATTTTTGTTTATGACCTGTGCTTTTTTGAGCCAATTCACGAATTATCTGAATACTACAAAAAAAATGGGTGGTACCCCCCCGTCCATGTACTATCTTATATTACATTTATCTGGATGAACAAGTTAATTGTGGAAACCTACCGTAATAAGAAAATCAAGGATCCTAACCAACTACCATTACCGCCAGTGAATTTGAATATTAAGTCAATAAGTAAGGAATTTAAGGGAAATTGGGAATTGGAAAAATGGCTGAATAGAAACTCTCTTTGGAGGGCTATTTGGAAATCATTCGGCAGAACTATTTCGGTGGCTATGCTATACGAAACGACATCTGATTTACTTTCCGTAGTACAGCCCCAGTTCCTACGGATATTCATAGATGGTTTCAACCCAGAATCATCTTCTAAATATCCTCCTTTAAATGGTGTATTTATTGCTTTGACGCTTTTTGTAATTAGCGTGGTTTCTGTGTTCCTAACAAATCAATTTTATATTGGGATTTTTGAGGCTGGTTTGGGGATAAGAGGCTCTTTAGCTGCTTTAGTATACCAGAAGTCTTTAAGACTGACGCTAGCAGAGCGTAACGATAAATCCACTGGTGACATCTTAAATTTGATGTCTGTGGATGTATTAAGGATCCAGAGGTTTTTTGAGAATGCTCAAACCATCATTGGCGCTCCTATTCAGATTATAGTTGTATTAACGTCCCTCTACTGGTTGTTAGGAAAGGCTGTTATCGGGGGGTTGATTACTATGGCTATAATGATGCCCATCAACGCCTTTTTATCGAGAAAAGTAAAAAAGCTATCAAAGACCCAGATGAGATATAAGGACATGAGGATTAAGACAATAACGGAGCTATTAAATGCTATAAAATCTATTAAATTGTACGCTTGGGAGGAACCTATGATGGCAAGATTAAATCATGTTCGTAACGACATGGAATTAAAAAATTTTCGCAAAATTGGTATAGTGAGCAACCTGATATATTTTGCCTGGAATTGTGTTCCTTTAATGGTGACCTGCTCCACATTTGGCTTATATTCTTTATTTAGCGATTCACCATTATCTCCTGCCATTGTTTTCCCTTCATTATCTTTATTTAATATTTTGAACAGTGCCATCTATTCGGTTCCATCCATGATAAACACCATCATAGAGACAAGTGTTTCTATGGAAAGATTAAAGGCATTTTTACTTAGTGACGAAATTGATGACTCGTTTATTGAACGTACTGATCCTTCAGCGGATGAGAGATCGTTACCTGCCATAGAGATGAATAATATTACGTTTTTATGGAAGTCGAAGGAAGCGATAGCATCTAGCCAACTTGGAGATAACTCGAGGACAGATGAAGAATCTATTATTGGATCTTCTCAGATTGCATTGAAGAGCATTGATCATTTTGAAGCGAAAAAGGGTGATTTAGTTTGTATTGTTGGTCGGGTAGGAGCTGGTAAATCAACGTTTTTGAGGGCAATTCTTGGTCAACTTCCTTGCATGAGCGGTTCTAGAGAGTCGATAGCCCCCAAACTAATCATTAGATCATCGTCCCTAGCGTATTGTTCACAAGAATCCTGGATAATGAACGCATCTGTAAGGGAAAACATCCTATTTGGTCACAAATTCGATAAGAATTATTATCAACTTACAATCAAAGCATGTCAATTGCTCCCCGATTTGAAAATCTTGCCAGATGGTGATGAAACTTTGGTGGGTGAAAAGGGTATTTCTCTATCAGGCGGTCAAAAAGCTCGTCTTTCATTAGCCAGAGCCGTGTATTCGAGAGCAGATATTTACTTGCTGGATGACATTTTATCTGCTGTTGATGCAGAGGTTAGTAAAAATATTATTGAGTATGTTTTGATCGGAAAGACGGCTTTATTGAAAAATAAAACGATTATTTTAACCACTAATACTGTATCAATATTAAAACATTCACAGATGATATATGCGCTAGAAAATGGTGAAATCGTCGAACAAGGGAATTATGAGGATGTGATGAACCGTGAAAATAATACTTCAAAATTAAAAAAACTACTGGAGGAATTTGATTCTCCCATTGATAACGAAAATGAAAGCGATGTGCAAACTGAACACCGATCCGAAAGTGATGTGGATGAACCTTTGCAGCTTAAAGTAGTTGAATCTGAAACTGAGGATGAGGTGGTTCGTGAGAGTGAATTAGAACTGGTCAAAGCCAATTCTAGAAGAGCTTCTCTAGCTACACTAAGACCTAGACCCTTTGTCGGAGCACAATTGGATTCCGTGAAGAAGACGGCGCAAGAGGTCGAAAAGACCGAGGTTGGGAGAGTTAAGACAAAGGTCTATCTTGCATATATTAAAGCGTGTGGGGTTTCAGGTGTTGTTTTATTTTTTTTGTTTATGATTTTAACGAGAGTTTTTGATTTAGCAGAGAATTTTTGGCTAAAGTATTGGTCAGAATCTAATGAAAAAAATGGTTCGAACGAAAGGGTTTGGATGTTTGTTGGTGTATATTCCTTGATTGGGGTAGCGTCGGCCGCATTCAATAACTTGCGGAGCATTATGATGTTATTGTATTGTTCTATAAGGGGCTCTAAAAAACTGCATGAAAGCATGGCAAAATCTGTAATTAGGAGTCCTATGACTTTCTTTGAGACTACTCCAGTTGGAAGAATCATAAACAGATTCTCATCTGATATGGATGCAGTGGACAGTAATCTACAGTACATTTTCTCTTTTTTTTTTAAGTCAATACTTACCTATTTGGTCACTGTTATATTGGTTGGGTACAATATGCCATGGTTTTTAGTGTTCAACATGTTCTTGGTGGTGATCTACATTTACTATCAAACGTTTTACATTGTGTTATCGAGAGAGTTGAAAAGATTGATTAGCATATCTTACTCGCCGATTATGTCCCTAATGAGTGAGAGCTTAAACGGTTATTCCATTATTGAAGCATACGATCATTTTGAGAGGTTCATCTATCTAAATTATGAAAAAATTCAATATAACATCGATTTCGTCTTCAACTTTAGGTCAACGAATAGATGGTTGTCCGTGAGGTTGCAAACCATCGGTGCCACGATTGTATTGGCTACTGCAATCTTAGCACTAGCAACAATGAATACTAAAAGGCAACTAAGTTCGGGTATGGTTGGTCTGTTGATGAGCTACTCATTAGAGGTCACAGGCTCATTGACTTGGATCGTAAGAACTACTGTGATGATTGAAACCAACATTGTATCGGTAGAAAGAATTGTTGAGTACTGTGAATTACCACCTGAAGCTCCATCCATTAATCCCGAAAAGAGGCCAGATAAAAATTGGCCATCAAAGGGCAGTATTGAATTCAAAAATTATTCTACAAAATACAGACAAAATCTAGATCCAGTGCTGAATGATATTAACGTGAAAATTAAGCCATGTGAAAAGGTCGGAATTGTTGGCAGAACAGGTGCAGGGAAGTCTACACTGAGTCTGGCGTTATTTAGAATGCTAGAGCCAATGGAAGGTAAAATTATTATTGACGGCATCGATATATCCAGCATAGGTTTGTTTGATTTAAGAAGCCATTTGGCCATTATTCCTCAGGATGCACAGGCTTTTGAAGGTACGGTAAAGACCAATTTGGATCCTTTCAATCGTTATTCGGAAAGTGAGCTTAAGAGGGCTGTTGAGCAAGCGCATCTAAAGCCTCATTTGGAAAAAATGCTTGAGAACAAACCAAGAGGTGACGATAGTTCTAGTGAAGAGAATGAC
Organism: Saccharomyces paradoxus; assembly: GCF_002079055.1. Lineage (NCBI taxonomy): Eukaryota > Fungi > Ascomycota > Saccharomycetes > Saccharomycetales > Saccharomycetaceae > Saccharomyces > Saccharomyces paradoxus. The sequence goes on from NC_047498.1 coordinate 116,427, forward strand.
AACGTTAAAGATATTCTGGATGTCAAGATTAATGAGAACGGTAATAATTTGTCAGTGGGGCAAAGACAGCTACTATGTTTGGCAAGAGCGTTGCTAAATCGTTCCAAAATATTGGTTCTTGATGAAGCAACCGCTTCCGTAGATATGGAAACGGACAAAATCATTCAAGATACCATCAGAAGAGAATTCAAGGACCGTACTATTTTAACAATTGCACACCGTATCGACACTGTGTTGGACAGTGATAGAATCATTGTTCTTGATCAGGGCAACGTGAAAGAATTCGATTCACCCTCGAAATTATTATCTGATAAAACATCTATTTTTTACAGTCTTTGTGAGAAAGGTGGGTATTTGAAACAATGATTTTGATTATTATACGTAAACGTATAGAATATCTAACGCACTATAGTATGTACGATCACACCAGTTCTTTACGTTCCTTTATGGTTTTTACGAACCCGGGTAATAGTAGAGGAGGCTAATAAAGATATAAGCGAATACAACTCAGTTTTCACCTAATACTCGATCGCTTAGGCAGTGTTCGAAGAAGACAGCGATAGATACTTATAAAAATGAGCTCAAATGAAGAGGTCTTTAGTCAGATAAACGCAACTGCGAATGTGGTCGATAATAAGAAGCGTTTGTTGTTCGTGCAAGATAGTTCTGCACTAGTTCTAGGGCTTGTTGCAGGATTTTTGCAGATCGAATCAGTCAATGGGTTCATTTGGTTCCTAGTTCTGTACAACTTGATTAATGTCATTTACATTGTTTGGATCTGTCAATTGCAACCAGGAAAGTTCTACCAAAGCCCGATTCAAGACATTTTCTTCGAATCATTTTTTAGAGAGATAACTGGTTTTGTCATGGCGTGGACATTTGGATACGCCCTAATTGGATGAAAGGCATGGAAACTACTGCTGTAAACAGTTAGAAGTAGGGTTGATTTATTATGTACAGTAAATATAATGTTATTATTAGTATTTTTTTTTTTTTGAATTTTTTTGGTCCCTTCTAAGCAAAAAGACATGTCAACAGTATTTCAGTTAAAGATTTCAAATATACAAGTAAGTTTAAATCCTCAATCGGTTGCAGAAATAAGAAAAGCGTAAGAGTGTAGGGATTTTCAGGGAAATAGGAAAGAGGTACAAAAATAGGTCAGGGAAGAAAGCGAATAATGAATATAGGGGAACATAAATGTTATGGACAAGAGTAGATATCAAAATAAAATAAAGTGTAAGACAAATGAAAAAAAAAAAAAAAAAAAAAAAAAAAGAAAACGAAAATAGAAAAAGTGGAAGGAGAACGAACGGTGATAACACTAATTACACCTCTGCATTTTCAACCAACGCCGCAAGTTTTTCAACACTGGCTAAATGTCTATTTCCCAAAGAGTTAGATTTGTTTAGCTTATCCAAATACGCTCTAATGGCAATGACGATTAATTTCTTACCCTCACCCTCAGAAACGTTAACTAATTTTTGGATCACATAATTGGCGAATTGATCCTTGATCATTAAAATCATTGGAGAACCATCTTCCAGATTTAAGGCATGGTTTTTGTCCCTTGGTAAAATCATAGACATTATTAAATTCTTCTGATCTTTAGAGCCATAAAGAATAGATTTTTCGACCACGTTGGAGGCAAATTTATGTTTAGAATATTCGACAACATTATTGGCTACAGTTTCTATGATTTCTTGTTTGATATCGACCATTTCCTTATTGGTAAATTGGTCTTGTTGTAAAATGTATTGAATAACATAGTTACCATATTGGTCTTGAATTAGATAGGGTATGAAGTCTTTCAATTCATTTAAAATGTTTTTCTGATCTTCACTTGAACCAAACTCCAACAATCTTTGGATTACTCGACAGCCGTAGGAGTGAGTAGATAGATGGTATATGTGGCCAGTTAAAGAACTTAAAATAAAGGGTAATTTTTCTATAGGAATTGTTTCGATGGCCTTTTGGATAACGTGATTACCGTTTTGGTCTTTAATCATTTGTAAAACGGAATCAGATAGTTCCAGGACCAACTCAATTCTTTGATTGGAATCGATAAATTCCAGCGCCTTTTGGATGACACGGCATGCGTACATTTGCAAAGATAACTGCTTCATGTTACCTTTAAATTGCTCCACCAAAGTATCTTTCTGAATTTTGCTACCAAATTCAAAGAATTTTTGTATGACGTAGTTACCAAAAACATCGTTCGAAAGTTCAATGGCATCATTGCGGATCTCGTTGAATATAACCTCCTTTTCTGAAGCTGGTGAAGTGGCTAATTCGCGCTGAATGAACCGCGAACCATGTTGATCTTTGCAAAACTCCAAAGAATGGCCGAAAATGTCTTTTAATGACATATTCGAGTTTGAATTTTTGTCAGAACCACTGTTTCTAAGTTGCTCTAACAACGGTGACCGATGATACGTTTGCTGCTGTTGCTGTTGTGGTGGACTTTGAGAATGAGATTTATGGTTATTGGTCCCTGGCTCATTAGACTTGGAAGATGTATTCTTCTTGGAAGAATTCTTTGAAGCTGCAAAGCTCTCTAAATAAGGGTTTGCCTGCTTGTTGCTGTTGTTGGCGTTATTTGCAGAATGGTTCTTGTTGTTCCTTTTCTTGAAGTTTTTTTCGTCCTTGGCCACTTTGACTGGTACAGGATTTGGAGAGGGGTAGTAAATATAAGGATTCTCCTGTTGCTGCTGTTGATCTTGTTGTTGTTGCTGTTGCTGTTGCTGTTGCTGTTGCTGTTGCTGTTGCTGTTGCTGTTGCTGTTGGGGGGCAGATGGTGGCGGAGGTGGTATAAACATCATTGGGTTGGGGTAGGCAAATGGGAACGGAGTGTTGTTTGGTGGAGACGAAGGTGAAGAGACAGAAGAAGGCCTGTTTGCTTTCTTCTTTTTCTTACCATTAGAGTCTTCGGTATCTTCATTCGCCGGCACCTGTACTGAAATCATTTGGGAAATGAAATTTGAAGGAGACCCGATCAAATAGTTGGAGAAGTTTTGGTAATGAGGGCCCTGATGAAATTGGTTTGGTGGAAAGCCATTCATGTAGGGGGGAAAATTGTTATTTGCAGGCCCATCTTGTTGGTTGGGCAGCACCACATTTGGGGCCCCAACAAGAGCCGGGTTGTTACCAGGTCTAAACACCGGAGTGTTGGCTACATTCCAAATATTTCTTTTGGGGTAATGAGCATTTTCTGATTCCAAAGACGCAGAGGAGCCTGAATTCGAACTGGAGTGGTAAAGAGAGCCACTATTTGTGGTGTTCCTATTCAATTTGTTGAAGTTTGTGTCAGATTGGGCAGTTTGGTCAAAAGTGCTTTGAGTGTCTAAGCTAGCGTTAGAGACATTTTTTGGTATGAACTGAGACTGATTAGCAGCAGCTTCTGGCCTATCTTGAGTTTCCAGTTCTCTTGTACCGTCAATTAAAGACTTCCCGAATTTCTCAAAAAATCCTTCCCCGCCAGAGTTGCTGTTGTCATTGCCATTGTAGTAAACGGGTCCAGCAATGGAAGCTGAATACTGACCTAAAAGATGGTTGACTTTATTGTTTTTCCCAAGGTTACCCGCTGCATGGTGCGTATGATAGTTGCTGTAGGATGTGGATGACAGGGAGGCGGTGTCGTTTGATCTGTACTGGTAATAATTGCCGCCGTTGCCAAAAAACTTCTTTGAGTTTGTAGAGAATGGCGGAGCCGTACCAACAGATAGGGCAGTTTTCTTAAAGATCGGTGAAGATTCACTGGAACCGTGAAGCAGCAAGATCTCTGAATCTACCTCATTCGCCGTGGTAAAACTCGACCTTCTGAAACCGCCGATTTGTTGTGAGCCGGCAGCACTGCCGCTCACAATGGCGCCGGCCTGGCCGCCGTTATTGTTACCATTGGATAGGGCGCTTAAAGAAGACACTATTGATGCGAGTTCCATATCCATATCCATGTCCATTTCCATTTGTACTCGCGATATTGCGCTATTCGAAAGGGGCTTAAAAGCGTAGTTGTTACGTATTATTTTGCTTGTTTTCTTATCTGTTCTCAGATATGTCAGCAGCAGCGAGTTTCCTTTTCACCGCTTTCCGATGTTCCTATCTTCTTCTTATGTTTCTCTTTAGAGACCGAATGATTGAAAAAAAATTAGATAAGCAGTATTATACTATTTACAGTAGATATTCAAAATATGTGCAGGCACCACTTTTTTTCCTTTCTTCTTTAGTTTTTTTCTCCTATTCATCAGCTTCTTACATCCAATATACATTCTTAAGTATGCTAAAGGTACATTTGGGAAATTCTCTTCCTCTCTCCACAATTTTTAGAAGGAAAAAAGAAATTATTTCAGGGTAATATCCGTAAATAGCGATCAATATTTATCTCAAGCCCTCTTTTCCTTGCTCAAAACCTGGCTCTTGAATTCTAGGTCTTGTTGCGTTGCCCTAGGGCCGTTTTCTTCGAGAAGTTCTGGGACGGTCCGATCGGGAAAAAAGGTTCCCCTTTCGGACGTATCGCAGGCAATGTGCAAAAGCTTATTATATACGAGAAAAGAAACGGGAAGGAACGAAAAAAGATGAAAAATGCAGCGATAAAATGATATTGTGGTTAATCTAAATTTATATATATATAAATCTATTGTTATACACAAAAATGATCATTTTGTATACAGATGACCGCAGATAAAATAATAGTTTTATATATATAGATATATTTACTGCAAAAATCCGACGATGGGTGTTTCAACGGTGTTGAAAAGGGCTAGGAATTTACTAGCAACGTTCATAGTATGCTGTTTTATGGCAGTAGTGCTTGTCCTGGCGCTGGCACGCCATTTTATAAATGAGCATAGAGACACTAGGAGCTCATCGACACAGATTGAAGTTAGCGATGAGAGTAAAAGAAACGTGCACCATGACCACGTTCTTACGAGGACCAATGCTTACTCGACGCCATACCTTGATTTGGAACATGACAAGAAAAACGGCATCGTTTACGATCACACAAGAACGGTGATCCGTAAAAAGAACCGCGAGGAGGGGCCCTCGTCGCTGCATAAGAACCTTTTTCACAAATTTTTAACAAAGCTTATTTTTAGGTTTATCGAGAAAGAAAAAGTTGCAGAAGGTGTAACGCAGGGGAAGTTCAATAACAGCAACAATGAAATTGCCAATCATGAACCAATTTTTGAAAAAGTTCCCGTTCATTCTGACGATCCATTACAGAATCTAATTCTATCGGAGGACTTAACATTAGTTGCCGATCTCAATTATTATTTTAACCAGTATAACATCCAAATAGAGGAGTTTAGATTGGAGACTGAGGACGGGTTTGTTATAGATTTGTGGCACTTGATACCAAAATATAGAACGACTGATTCAGACAAGAAGAAGAGACCACCCATTTTGATGCTACACGGTCTTTTGCAAAGTAGTGGTTCTTTCGCATCCAATGGTAGGAAATCTCTGGCATATTTTCTGTATCAGTCCGGTTACGATATCTGGTTAGGGAATAACAGATGTGGATTTAGGCCGGAATGGAACGATGCGAAAGTACCGACATTGGCTTCCAGATGGGACTGGGACCTTCGCGAAATGGTCAAGTACGATTTAACTCTGTTGATCGATACCGTCTTGGCTAAGACGCAGTTTGAAAAGCTTACCTTGATCTCGCATTCTCAAGGCACTACACAGGGGTTTATGGGCTTAGTCAATGAAGATAAGTTCTTCCCTCCCGGTTCAGGATCTAAGGACTCGTTTTTCACTTCTAAGATCGCTAACTATATTGCCTTGGCCCCTGCAGTGTATCCCGGTCCTTTGCTAAACGAGAAATTGTTTGTTAAGCTTATGACAAAGGAAATCGACAATCCTTGGTTCTTTGGTGAAACAAGTTTTTTTGAGATAATGATGATTGTAAGAAATTTGTGCGTTGGTGAGAGCTTGTTTTCCTTTGTCTGTTACACGATCTTCAATTACCTATTTGATTGGAACGATACCCTTTGGGACACCGCATTAAGAGATCGCCATTTCCTGTTTTCACCAGTCCATGTTTCAGTGAAGTTGATGCAATGGTGGCTGTCGCCCGACCCCAACAAAGTAAGTTTTAAATTCGGTTCCCATAAGATGTTCCCTGATAATGTTAAGTGGTTTTCAGACGCGTCAAACGCTCCAAACATCTACTTATTTGTTCCGAAACAAGATAGATTGGTGGACGGAGAAAGATTAATTAATCATTTCGTTAATGTGGAATCAAATGTCAACTGCAAGATCTGGTACATTGATGAGTACGCTCACATTGATGTCCTATGGGCACATGATGTCATAGAGAGAATTGGCAAACCAATTTTACAGAATTTGAATAACTATTACTCCAAGAAGCCATCCAGCGCCTTTGAAAGTGATTGTTCAGATACAGAGGTAGAAACGGAGCTAGAAATGGTTGCTGAGAAGGCTTGAAGAGCAAGCATGAAATAGGTTAATATAAATTATACTCGGGATACATAGATAGAGGGCTAGTAAATTTTAGTTTTTAATTGTTCTTTTTTTTTATTGTGTCACTAGTTACCGGGAGTTGGGCAATCTCCGTGTAAAACGATATGTCTTTTTGAAAAATTTGATATCGAAAAAAAAAATCGATGAGATTGTATTATAATAGTACAATGTAACTGCACGTCATTATCATAGTTTGAAAATCCCACGAGGATAAGGTATTAAAATGAAGATCAAGACCATTAAAAGAAGTGCTGATGACTATGTTCCTGTTAAGAGCACGCAGGAATCTCAAATGCCTAGGAATCTGAACCCTGAATTGCATCCCTTCGAAAGAGCACGTGAATATACCAAAGCTTTGAATGCCACCAAATTGGAAAGAATGTTTGCTAAACCTTTTGTAGGGCAATTAGGATACGGTCACAGAGATGGTGTTTATGCTATTGCCAAGAATTATGGTAGTTTGAATAAATTGGCTACTGGTTCTGCAGATGGTGTGATTAAATACTGGAACATGTCTACTAGAGAAGAATTCGTTTCCTTTAAGGCACATTATGGACTCATTACTGGTCTTTGTGTCACACAGCCTCATTTTCATGACAAGAAACCAGATTTGAAAAATCAAAACTTCATGTTATCTTGTAGTGATGACAAAACCGTCAAATTATGGTCAATAAATGTCGATGATTACTCCAATAAAAGCTCTAGTGATAACGATTCTGTTACCAACGAGGAGGGCTTAGTCCGTACTTTTGACGGTGAATCTGCATTTCAGGGTATCGACTCGCACAGAGAAAATTCTACGTTTGCCACAGGTGGGGCCAAGATCCATCTTTGGGATGTTAACAGATTGAAGCCGGTTTCCAATCTATCCTGGGGAGCGGACAACATCACCAGTGTGAAATTCAACCAAAATGAAACCGATATTTTGGCAAGTACTGGCAGTGATAATTCTATTGTCCTTTATGACTTGAGAACAAACTCTCCAACACAAAAGATTGTTCAAACAATGAGGACAAATGCTATTTGTTGGAATCCAATGGAGGCTTTCAACTTTGTAACTGCCAATGAAGATCATAACGCTTACTATTATGATATGAGGAATCTATCGCGTTCATTGAATGTATTTAAAGATCACGTCAGTGCAGTAATGGATGTAGACTTTTCTCCTACGGGGGATGAGATTGTTACTGGTTCATACGATAAGAGTATCAGAATATATAGGACGAATCATGGACATTCGAGAGAAATTTATCATACGAAGAGAATGCAGCATGTTTTCCAGGTTAAATATTCCATGGATTCTAAGTATATTATCAGTGGGTCTGATGATGGGAATGTTAGGTTATGGAGAAGCAAAGCTTGGGAGAGGTCGAATGTCAAAACTACCCGTGAAAAGAATAAATTAGAATATGACGAAAAATTGAAAGAAAGATTTAGACATATGCCAGAGATTAAAAGAATCAGTAGACATAGACATGTACCACAAGTCATCAAAAAGGCTCAAGAAATTAAGAATATTGAGTTGAGTTCTATAAAGAGAAGAGAAGCTAATGAAAGGCGTACTAGGAAGGACATGCCATACATTTCTGAAAGAAAGAAACAAATCGTGGGTACCGTGCACAAATATGAAGATCCAGGAAGAGGCAGGAAAAGAAGAAAGGAAGACGATAAACGTGATACTCAAGAAGAGTAGTTTTTCTGTTTTATATTTTCTGTATTTACACACATGTACAATATTTGCATTTTTGATTTTTAATTCACATATATTTGATAAATGTTTACGCCAGTGTCCTGTTAAATTAAATTTGCCATTTATTAGATTATGAATTTATATATGAATACATTGTGTGGTAATGATAGAAGAAGTTGGTAAAAAAAAATGTCAAGGACAGTATGGGTATAGTGTGTTGAGCAAAAAAAAAAAAAAAAAGAAAAAAATTTTGTTCGCTGGTTCTTTTTTCCTTCTTCTTCATCTTTATCTTCATTCTTTGGTGCGGAGCCAACAAGGAATTCGGGCGAAAGTGCTCCTTATATCGTTACATCCAAAATTTTGCCCACATCTAGTGAGGTTTTCACAGAAAGGTCTTCTAAAAGAGGAATAATATCTAATAATTCGTTATCGTGAGTATCTGAGAACCAGGACGAAATCGGTATTGCATGTTGAGGATGAAAAATGTAAGATGCTGGAGAGTTATCGAGAATGATAATATCTGATAGGGGTCTTCCAATTTGGGATAAGTTTTTTATATAATTGCCTTCATAGTTATAGCAAGCCTCTCTGAATAATCTGTGATGGATGACTTTATCTGTGTCTAATATATCGAGCAATGGGTCACCGTACCGAGAGACACTGGCAGTAAAGACAACAACCTCGAATAACTTCCCGACTCTTTCCAAGAATTCTTCCACGCCAGGTCTTTTAATGACATAGACATTATGTACTTGGTCATCTATTTCCACAGGCAAAACAAAATCCGCAGATCGCAAATATTTGAAGGAAGAATGTACCAAAGTTTCATCAAGGTCTAGTATTAGGCATTTCTTGCCCTTTATACTTTCATCTTGTGGGGGGAGTAGGGTGTTGTAACCTGGAGCGTGATACTGGCCCTGCTGTAAAAGCGTTAGGTCGATATATTCGTCACCTTCGTCGTCTTCGTCATCAGCATCGTTGGAAGTTTCACTGGCCTGAGGGCTGCTGCTTACCCTGCTTATGTTCATATCTTGGATAAGGTGGTCAGACGACACCTGCACAATAGGCCCTCGCTGCTGCGGCGGCTGCTGCGACTGCTGTTGTGGTTGTGGTTGTTGCTTTTTTTTCTGTTTGGAAGTATCTTTCAAAGCAGCTCCCTTTTCCTGTACAATGCCACGGCCACGACGGTTATCTTCATCATCAATCTCTTCATCCTCATCAACCTCGTATTTTTCCTCATAAAGATCATCTTTACTAATTTTTTTTTCTACTTTCGTCATATTATTATTAGTGGTGGCGGTGGCGGCTGTAGTCGGCGACAATGGTTTCTTTTTCTCATTATCGTTTGTGCTTATCCCAGATTTACCGGTGGATCTTTCAGTGGAACTGAATGTAGCAGCCGAATTTGTCTTAGAAGGGGGAGAATTTGTCTGGTGTACGTCACGGCTTCGACTTTTCGTGTTGGAATGTTTGACGCTTCTGTTTTTCTTGAGAGAACTGGACTGTTGTTGGCGATAAGCAGAATTGGAGTTGGATTGGGTAGTCTCGGAAGAGCAGCACAGTATTGACGATATGAAGCCCATGCTGGTTTGCTACTGATTGTGTTAAAAACTCACGAACACGAATGCAGGCAAAACAAAAACTTGGATAAAGGCACAATGAAAGGGGAAGTGCGGTTGATTATGCTATATGGCACGAAGGAAACAGATTCTAGGCTAGGTAGGCGACAAAGGAAAGAGTTGAACTTAACGACGAAGTAACAAAGAAAGTTGAATGAAAGGGTGTTGCGAGCAATAAGGTTCAATAAGCACTCCTTCTCGAAAGCAATTTCTATACTTTTTCACTAAGTTTATATTAATCCCAGACTTTTTTTTTTTCGGTTCTTTCCAGAAAAAAAGAAACAAAATCAAGAGTGCCCTGACTTAGGGTTTCCTAAAAAAGTTATTAGGTTTTGGTCACGTGATAAGTCCTTTTCTGGTCACGTGGTCTTGAAAACACTCTTAGGGGGCCAAATGTAAAGATACTGCTAGTAGCGGTAGTAACGGTGTGATAATGTTAATTGTGCTTTGCACTTATTTACAGGTAGTATATACTATAGTTGGCGAATACCTATTTTTATATATACAAGTAAGAAAACAGCTGACAGCGGGCTTTCAGTAAGGTTAATTCGCACTTGGAACTTCAAAACCATAGCCCTTCATGCACTGTTTGTACTTCTCAATGAACTCCTTGCATTTTTCAGAGTCTTGTCCATTGAACAAGATGCACGTATCCCGCTCCTCCTTTTCTGGCTTACAAACACAACATGGTTTGGGTTTGTCCTCGCAGTTCGCGTGGTTTTCTTGTTCTTGCTTTTTGTCAGTCTCAGTCATTGCGTATTATTGAATGTACGATTGTGTAAATATCTGATTGTATATACGAATGTTTTTGTATTGTTGTGGTGAAGAAAGCCGTTAGTTGGTAGACCAGATTTTGATTCGCTTGCTATATATCGTCATTTCATTTTCTTTTTTGAAGGAGAACAGTAGGGTTACCTTTGTATCCGGGTAGGGATTTGAAAAAAATTTTCAAAAATGCGATGAGATGAGGTTGAAAATTGCGAGTAAGAATATGCTTAGGTAGTATGAGTATTTACGTTGGTCTTGGGCTTGGAATTGGAGCTGTGTGCCTGCAAACGCGTGTTATAGATATACTATGGTGGTAGGAACTAAGAAGTATTCTGATTTGGACTTTGTCCCTACAATTAGTGACAGCGAAGAAGATGTTCCAATCTTAGATTCCTCTGATGACGAAAAGGTGGAGGTTAAGAAGACCACTAAGAAGCGCAAGGGTAAAAATAACAAGAAAAAGGCTGTCGAGGCGGATAATCTTGATGAGGATGTTCATGAGGACTTGGACGCAGGGTTCAAGTTCGATTTGGACGCGGATGACACCACTTCGAACTTTCAAGGCTGGAACTTTCTAGGCGAGGGCGAGTCCAATAAGGATGATGCAGAAGCCTTTGTGAAGAAGGACGTGGACTTGGACAAGATCATTAGAAGAAAAGGTGGGCTGGTGAAGATGGCCCATATCGATAGTAAACAAGAAAAAGAAAAAGAGGAAGAGGAAGAAGAAGAGGAAAACGATAACGACGATGAGGAATTAGCAATGGACGGGTTCGGTATGGGAGCCCCCATGAACAATGAAGGCGAGGATGAGTCAGAAGAAGAGGAAGAAGAAGAAGAAGAGGATGAACAGGAAGAGATGACGTTAGAAAAGGGCGGCAAAGATGACGAAGTAGATGAAGAAGACGATTCTGAAGAGGCAAAAGCCGATTTCTATGCTCCTGAAACTGAGGGAGATGAAGCTAAAAAGCAAATGTACGAAAATTTCAATAGTTTGTCTTTGTCTCGTCCAGTTCTTAAGGGTCTTGCAAGTTTGGGTTACGTCAAGCCTTCTCCTATTCAAAGCGCCACAATCCCCATCGCTTTATTGGGTAAAGATATCATTGCCGGTGCTGTTACTGGTTCTGGTAAGACTGCCGCGTTTATGATCCCTATCATTGAGCGTTTGTTATACAAACCAGCCAAAATCGCTTCTACCAGAGTTATCGTTCTATTGCCCACTCGTGAATTGGCTATCCAGGTCGCTGATGTTGGTAAGCAAATCGCACGTTTCGTCTCTGGTATAACTTTTGGTCTGGCTGTTGGTGGTTTGAACTTGAGACAACAAGAACAAATGTTGAAATCTCGTCCGGATATTGTCATTGCTACTCCGGGTAGATTCATTGATCATATCAGGAACTCAGCAAGTTTCAATGTGGACTCAGTGGAAATTCTGGTTATGGATGAAGCCGATAGAATGTTAGAAGAGGGTTTTCAAGATGAACTGAATGAAATTATGGGCCTATTACCAAGCAATAGACAGAATCTGTTGTTTTCCGCCACGATGAACTCCAAAATTAAAAGTCTAGTTAGTCTTTCTTTGAAAAAACCGGTAAGGATCATGATTGATCCTCCAAAGAAAGCTGCTACCAAGTTGACACAAGAATTTGTTCGTATCCGTAAAAGAGACCATTTGAAGCCTGCCTTGTTGTTTAACTTGATTAGGAAATTGGATCCAATGGGTCAAAAGAGGATTGTCGTTTTCGTAGCAAGAAAAGAAACTGCTCATAGATTAAGGATTATTATGGGTCTTTTAGGTATGAGTGTGGGTGAATTGCATGGTTCTTTAACGCAAGAACAGCGTTTAGATTCCGTAAACAAATTCAAAAATTTGGAAGTACCTGTACTTATCTGTACAGATTTGGCCTCCAGAGGTCTTGATATTCCAAAGATCGAGGTCGTTATCAACTACGATATGCCGAAGAGTCACGAGATTTACCTGCATAGAGTGGGTCGTACCGCCAGAGCTGGTAGGGAAGGTCGTTCCGTCACCTTTGTCGGTGAATCATCTCAAGATAGAAGTATTGTCCGTGCTGCTGTCAAGAGTGTAGAAGAAAATAAGTCCCTTACCCAAGGTAAAGCACTCGGTAGAAACGTGGACTGGGTTCAAATCGAAGAAACAAATAAACTTGTTGAATCGATGAAAGATACAATTGAAGAGATTCTTGTTGAAGAAAAGGAGGAGAAGGAAATTTTAAGGGCTGAAATGCAATTGAGAAAGGGTGAAAATATGTTGAAGCATAAAAAGGAAATTCAGGCAAGACCAAGAAGGACATGGTTCCAAAGCGAATCAGACAAGAAAAATTCCAAAGTACTAGGAGCGTTATCAAGAAACAAGAAAGTCACCAACAGTAAAAAGAGAAAGCGTGAAGAAGCTAAGTCTGATGGCAATGGTGCACGTTCTTACAGGAAAACTAAAACTGACCGTACCGCGGACCAAGAGAGAACTTTCAAAAAGCAGAAGAGTGCAAATTCAAATAAAAAGAAGGGTTTCAAAAGCCGTAGGTAATAATTTCCATCGTCATTATCATCAATCATCAACATACTTATAACTGTCATTATACTATTAATATTTTGTACTTAAATATCATTAATTCATCTGATAAACTAGGAATTAGTTAATTATTCTTTTTTCGTTCAATCAGTACGAGCATTAATAAATCGTGAATAATACGCTGTGTCAAGGGCATATTTCAAGTACGAAACGAACCGAACGCATATTCAGGCTACTTGCTGCAAAGAATTATAAAATTACATTCCGTTCTAGTAAAAAATTATAAATAAAAAAAAATAAAAAAATAAAAAAAGTAAAAGGCATGACAAAAGACTTGTATTCTAATCAAAATAAAAATTTTGGGTTACTTTCTTTAGTGTTTCCAAGTCATAAAATTCTTCATCTTCATTCTCATCGCTTGGTTCGGGTGGAGGCACTATAATATCCTGATGAACGTTCAAATTTATCATCTGAACGTTTTTCCTCAAATCAAATAATGTGTCTATTTGTTCTTTCGTGTCTTCAGATATATCTTCATGCTGGGATGGAGATATCAATTTCAATCCGTCCAGCCATATATACTTGCCTTCTTCTGTGTCTAAATAAAACTTCAAAACTGTCCTGTCGTTACGATCTTTTAATTCAACTTCAGTGTACACATTGGTTTCATCTAATTTGATGTAAACGTTATTACCTGTCCGACGACTCGGTGTAGTGAGTTCTATGCTTTTAAAAGAGGTTATATGTTTCAAAACAACAACTTTCGTTCTGCCGTTAGCCAAGGCCTCAGAACCTGGACTTGTCAAGATTTTATTATCAAATAGATAGGGTAATTCACTTGTTTGGGTTTCGAATTCTCTGGCCAATAAACTTGCATGGTTATCTGAAACTATGAGAAAGTAGACTTTTGGCGTCCCAGCTTCAGGATCTAACGGGTTTTCTGCGTAAACCCACGTTCCCTTTTGCAATTGAAGAAGTCTTTGATGACGAACGTAATCATGAACCTGGCCCGATAGCATGGTATCGAAGCTGGCAATACTAGAAGACCAAGTTCGGTACTGTTCTTTTTTTATTGTGTCCAACTGTAATGTTCTTGCGAATTTATAACTCATAGAGTCAAGTGCAAAAACTTGAGTCTTAAGGAGTGATTTGGTTTGTATTGCAGATTCCAAATCACTCGATGACAAACAAACATATTTTAGAGTGATAATAGCTAAATTTAATAGTGAAATCAAATCATTTTGGGATTTTGCTAATGATTCTATCCAAAATCTTAAAAACAACTCGAGTGTCTTGTAAAAACATGTTTGTCGATTCAGAACAGCGGTGGCAATTTGTAGTTTTAAATCGCATTCTGAGTCTGAATATGGATTCTCTTTTTTCCCACTTAGATTGAAAAGTCTTCTAAATTGATCTGATAATTTGAATATTGCTTCATAAAGGGGGAAATCGTTCTCGCCAAATAACAATTGTTCGGTGTAAAGTCTCTTGAATGAGCCATTAGCACTGTTTAAGAATGTGAAAGTGTCATATGCATTTAACAAATTTATACTAGGAAGATCGCCCATTTCCATTTCTAGTCCCTTTTGAAATACGGAATTATCTTTGATGGCCCTAAGAAGATCACCTCTAAGGGAGCAGGAATAATCGTCAATATTAACCGACGATAGAAAATTTATTAGTCTCTGCTTTAACGGTACAAATTCTTCTAGGATTAGTGGTTGGAACTCTTCTATGTAAAGTAGTTCAGACATGGAAGCTGGAAAGTTGTACTGAAATAGCAAAATGAGAATTGCAGGTACGAATTCTACGGCGTGTGATAGTGATGTTTCACATAATGTAAGCGAACATTTTAGAAATAGGGTTATGCACAGTATAGTGTCCGCAAACAACGATTTCTGAATAGGTCTTTGTGACAGAATTAGTAAAAGTATTCCTATGAGCTGAGGATTCTCTTTGGAGACATGGCAGATACTCACAATAGCTTCATTTTTATTGGAATCTTGGCATTTGAGGGCTACATTAAAAAGTTTAGTGAGATTCGATACCAATGTTTCTGGCATTAACTTTTGACAATTATTACACAATATATTCCAAAATTGGAAATCTGGAATTACTGTTCTACATAGGTATTTTTCATCACAGAGGAGAATATAATTTGCCAATAACTTTTCATATTCATCACTTGTTTCATTCAAATTTTCATTATCGACTAGCCTACGATAGCATGTTTTTGACTGTGCACTAGTAAGTGACTTGGCTGGCTCCCCCGACTTAGAATTTAATAGTAGTTTTATGTTTTCCAAGCTTTCACCTGATTTCTGCATGTCATGACTCATTGCTATGCCGTTATATAAGATGTTCGAGTCTATTTCCTTCCCAATGACAAAATTGAGTCAATTCAACACGGAGCAAGTCGCCCTTGTAATAATTTCAGATTACTTCTTTCTATATATTTCCTTTATATTTTATTTTTCACTTTCTACCTATCCGTTCCAATTCCGAAGAACCGTCAACATCCAATAAAGATTACCTACGACAATAAATCGGCCCCCACTGAATTTACTCAATGTTAAAGAAGGACTTTGAGGCGGTTGATATAAAACCTATAGACTTTTTCTGAAAATGGTTAACAGTGGGAATGAGTCCACCGAAACGGATTCGCTAATGACGTTTGATGACTATATAAGCAAAGAACTGCCTGAACATCTACAGAGACTAATCATGGAGAGTCTGAAAGGTTCTATTGCTTCAAATGACGTAAGGCAGACTTCAAACAACTCAGAGTTTAATTTTAGTAAAAACGGGAGCTTCAAAGGTCTCGATGATGCAATCCAAGTTTTGCAGATGCAAAGCGTGTTGCATCCTTCTTCATTGGGATCGTTAACAACGTCCTCCAAATTCTCTGGATGGTCGTTTGCCCAAGGGTTTTTTGTAGGACAGCTAAGCATAGTGTTGTTGTTCATCTTTTTCCTAAAATTCTTCATATTCAGTGATGAGCCATCTAAAAGTAAGAATCCGAAACCTGCAGCCTCTGGCCACAGATCAAAATTCAGAGAATATCCTTTTATATCTCGCGAGTTTCTGACTTCTCTTGTTAGGAAAGGTGCTAAAGAACATCATGAGTTCAATGAAGAGGCGGAAAATGAACATCTTCAAGAATTGGCTCTTATTTTAGAGAGAACCTATTATAATGTCGATGTGCACCCTGCAGAGTCGTTGGATTGGTTTAACGTTTTGGTTGCCCAAATAATACAACAATTCCGAGGGGAAGCTTGGCACAAAGACAATATCCTTCATTCTTTGAATGATTTTATTGGAAGGAAATCGCCTGATCTACCTGATTATTTAGATACCATAAAAATAACTGAACTGGATACAGGTGATGATTTCCCCATTTTCTCGAATTGCAGAATACAATATTCGCCAAATTCAGGTAATAAAAAACTAGAGGCAAAAATCGATATAGATTTAAACGACCATTTAACTCTGGGGGTAGAAACAAAACTATTACTCAATTATCCAAAGCCTGGTATTGCTGCTCTCCCTGTAAGTCTAGTAGTGTCAATTGTGAGGTTTCAGGCGTGTTTGACCGTATCTTTAACTAATGCGGAGGAATTTGCTTCTACTTCTGACGGTAGCAGTAATGAAAACGATATGGAGGGCGATTCTGGATATTTTCTGATGTTTTCCTTTTCTCCTGAATATAGAATGGAATTCGAAATCAAGTCTTTGATTGGCTCAAGATCCAAACTTGAGAATATTCCCAAGATTAGCAGTGTTATTGAATATCAAATAAAAAAATGGTTTGTAGAACGATGTGTTGAACCAAGATTCCAATTTGTCAGGTTACCAAGTATGTGGCCACGCAGTAAAAACACGAGGGAAGAAAAGCCTACAGAGTAATAAATATCTATGTACAAATTTTCGTTCTATCTTTTCCTATCTTCACTGCCTCATTTTAGAGAGCCAGGCCTTGGTTAAGGCAAGTGGTTGTTCTCCAAGTGACAATCGCCAAATAAATTCATTGAATACATGTTAAGATCGAATTCCAGATGATACGACTTCTCCAAAAAAGATTGTTCTTCTTCAGAAATTCCTAGTTTGTCCCTTGGGAGCCAAATTTTATCCGAATGTCTAAAAACTGAAAAAATATCATCAAAGTTATAACTCTCTTGACAGAATTGGTCCTTTGTTTCCTGTGTTAAGCTCGACAAGTACCGCAAGGTTGGTATGCGTTGAGGCTTCGATCTTATTTGCCTGGAGATTTTAGAGTGCGTAATTACTGTTAGTGCAAAGACAACAAGCATTATAGTTGACAATGTGTATTGATCAAAAAGAGTAAACAACCCCAGTAAACAAAATTCCATGAAATAAATACCCGCGTATAATTGCATAAGAGCCTGTATGTACAATTTACCGAACGTTTCAGAATAATTCTCTTTATTATATTGGTATTCGAACAGGTAGCTGAAGGAAAAGAAAACCATCGAAAATGAAACGCAGCATAATAATAATATGATAGGAGCAACAACACTATATATGATACCAATACAGCCCAATACCGAGAATATAGGATAAATAGACCCTAGTTGGAAAAATAAAGATGTCCTTAATCTTTTAAATTGGGCGTGTGGACTACTCTTTTTCCATTTGTAATAGAACAATTCAAAGAGAAGTTCCTTTATTCTTAATAAGTTACCACCTGCATAAGCCATTCCCCTAATCAAAACGAAGGAACAGAAAAAGTTTGCACATTTGGGTAAGTCGTTAGCTAAGAGAGCAGGGATACTGACAGGATTGTTGAGGAGTCTTTCAATAATTATGGAAAATCCTGAAGATATTGTAACCACTAGAAAAAGGTGAATGAAGACAAAGACGAAATACCAATTCTGGACATCAGCTTCTATTTGTGCTCCAGTTTTCAAGCCTCGAAGATAACTCAGCCAACGGAAAAAGTAGGGTACGATTTCTATTATTATTATCAAAGTTACTATTGGAATTAAATTCTTTGCTACTTCTCTTATAAATGGAGATTGAAAATGAATTATTTTTGTAAACGGAATTAGTGAGGAAATATTTGGTATTTGTGATATTAACCCAAGAAACGCAACAGGCAAAATCCAGCCTATAATCACAAAAATTCGTAATATATTTGCCGAGAAATATTTAGCGCTTTTCCAAAAGGTCGATGAATCGAGGATATTCCCCCAAATTATATCATTAACATTAGGCCCTATTATCACTTTTAAATTTTGGCTTGGTAGTCTATATGAAAGTAGCTCACCTATAATGTTTGATAATAATGTTGATTTGAAACTAATGAACACCTTATCCATATAAATCTTTGCGACGGGCGATTTATCGGCGGGCGATGACAGGTTGATTTCTGGAGTTGTTTTCAAGGATTTTATTTGGAATTTGATGAGTTTTTCCTTGCATATTTTTTTATCAAGGATTCCATATTTCCTTTCTAATACGGTTTCTTTATTTAAACTCGGTCTAGGGTAATATAACGGGAATGCGTTTGACCTTTTCCAATGCAGACCAATTTTTGTCCAATAATATGAAATACGAAATTGAGATAAATATACCAGCTTCTTATATTGAAATAACAAATGGTTTTTCAGCTTTGAAAAGAAAAATTTTTTGTAATTTGTTATCAAGTGCTTGTGTATTGAAATTCTTTTAAAGTATTTCTCTAAGATGATCTCAAAAATAATTTGTTCTTTTGATTTTTGTAATTTATTTAATTTTATTTCTAAATTGTGGACTTTCTTCAAGTTTTTTGGAATAAAGTGTATCGAACCCAGGCAACCAGGATGTAGTTGTTGAAAGAAAGCTTCCAGAGAAATATTTTGGGTAATCAATTTACCTGACAGTCCTTCCAAATATAGAATGTTCTGGTATTTACTTTTCGTCAAAACGGAATACCCTAGTCGATTAACGAACCTTAACTCCGAAGAAAGGATGACGTGAAACCAGAGTACAACAAAGATACTCAAAAACAAGTGACAAATTAGTGTATTCGAAGAATTTGGAGATAGATTTGACATGGTCCATTTATCAAGTTTGCTTGTTGTCCTGAAATTCTCCTCGTAGCGTTCATCTCCACTGTCTCTCAAAATATCCTTGGAAAAATAATGAATTGGAATCAATATTGGAATGTTGATAATTGATAAGACTGCAAAAAAGAATATTAAGAGCTTGAGAAATCGTAAAAATAAATAATTGTCTAGACCATACCTTTCGTTTCGTTCGAAGTTTTCCATAGGATTTAGCATTCTTCCTGGAAGTCGCTTGAGAAATGCTAATAATGACCAATGACTTTTTATTTTTTTCTTAGCAAAACAAACTTTAGAACCTGAGTGAATTTTTAGTACCACATTGGCCTGATATATAGTCTTGAATCTTGATCTTAAAATAATAAAGAGTGATAACTGAAATAAAAAGTATAAAAAGGAAAACAATATACCGGATATGAACCCTTTTAGTGAGATTCCAGCATGTCTTTGCGCAGATCCAAACCTTTCCTTGTCTTGAAATTTGTTCAATAAATTAAAGGTCAATTCTTTAGTAGCATTCATCTTTTGGTCACTTCTTCTTCTTATTTTTGAAAAAGAGTTCCTGAAAGTATGTCTACTTTGAATATATTTTGCATAATTACTGATTTAATTTTTAAACAATATATAGTTTGTGTCATTTCAGGTTTTTTTGTATAATAACGTTTTTTCAATAGAAAAAAAATAAAAAAAAAAGTGAAAAAAGACAAATTTTTTCTAGGATTTTAAAAAACCATACTGAGTGAAGGGTGGCTAAAGCTGCGTTACAAAACAGGGAGGGTGGTTCACAATATCACAAAAATAATGATCTGTTACCAGCTGTATTGTGATTTTTATAACTGATAGAACTAGCGGAAGTGCTACATATGATGATAATGGGACTAACTATTCAGGAAAACAATAAGAAATTTTTTTTACAACCCATCATCACTAATGCCTTTTTTAGTGTCTTTTTGATATTTACTGACGTATCTTTTCGCACCGCAATTCAAAAAAAAAGAAAAGTGACAAAACTGGCATTGTTTACATACGAATCGCAGTCTCACAAGAAGAGAAGTACGGCAGGATGAGTGACCTTAATCAATCCAAAAAGATGAATGTCACCGAGTTTGCTGACGCTCAAAGGAGCCACTACACAGTATACCCCAGTCTGCCCAAAAGTAACAAAAGTGACAAACACATTCCCTTTGTCAAACTACTATCAGGCAAAGAATCAGAAGTAAACGTGGAAAAACGATGGGAGTTGTATCACCAATTACATTCGCATTTCCATGTTCAAGTAGATCATATTATTGATAATATTGAAACAGATTTGAAAGCTGAGATTTCAGACCTTTTATATTGCGAAAATACTCAGAAAAGGCGATGCTTTAACACTATTTTTCTATTAGGTTCTGATAGTACGACGAAAATCGAACTCAAAGACGAATCCTCTCGCTACAACGCTTTGATTGAATTGACTCCAAAAGAATCTCCAAATGTGAGAATGATGCTTCGTAGGTCTATGTATAAGCTTTATAGCGCAGCTGATGCTGAGCAACATCCCACTATCAAGTATGAAGACACTAATGATGAAGATGGCGATCTTGGCGAGCAAAACAATGATGTCTCGTACGATCTTTCCCTTGTGGAGAACTTCAAAAGGCTTTTTGGGAAGGACTTAGCGATGGTGTTTAATTTTAAAGATGTAGATTCTATTAACTTTAACACGTTGGACAACTTCATAATTCTATTGAAAAGCGCCTTCAAGTATGACCATGTCAGGATAAGTTTAATATTCAATATCAATACAAATTTGTCAAATATCGAGAAAAATTTGAGACAATCAACGATACGACTTTTGAAGAGAAATTATCATAAACTGGACGTGTCAAGTAATAAAGGGTTTAAATACGGAAATCAAATCTTTCAAAGCTTTTTGGATACCGTTGATGGCAAATTAAATCTTTCGGATCGTTTTGTGGAATTCATTCTCAGCAAGATGGCAAATAATACTAATCACAACCTACAATTATTAACAAAGATGCTGGATTATTCATTGATGTCATACTTTTTCCAGAATGCCTTTTCAGTATTTATTGATCCTGTAAATGTTGATTTTTTGAACGATGACTATTTAAAAATACTGAGCAGATGCCCTACCTTCATGTTCTTTGTAGAAGGTCTTATAAAGCAACGGGCTCCTGCTGACGAAATTCTTTCGTTACTGACCAATAGAAATAGAGGTCTAGAAGAGTTCTTTGTCGAGTTTTTGGTAAGGGAGAACCCGATTAACGGGCATGCTAAGTTTGTTGCTCTGTTTCTCGAAGACGAGTTGCATATAACCAATTTTAATTTAATAGAATTATATCACAATTTACTTATTGGCAAACTAGACTCCTATCTAGATCGTTGGCCAGCATGTAAAGAGCATAAGGATCGACTTCATTTTGAACCCATTGATACAATTTTTCAAGAATTGTTTACTCTGGACAACAGAAGCGGATTACTTACCCAGTCAATTTTTCCCTCATACAAGTCAAATATCGAAGATAACCTACTAAGTTGGGAGCAGGTACTGCCTTCTCTTCATAAAGAAAATTATGACACTCTTCCTGGGGATTTGGATAAAATCATGGCCCCGGTACTGGGCCAACTATTCAAGCTTTATCGTGAGGCGAACATGACTATTAATATTTACGATTTCTACGTTGCATTCAGAGAAACTTTGCCAAAAGAAGAAATATTGAATTTCATAAAACAAGATCCTTCCAACACCAAACTCTTGGAGCTAGCAGAGGCTCCGGACGCATTTGGCAAAGTAGCACTAATTTTATTCATGCAAGCAATCTTCGCCTTTGAAAATATGGGTCTCATTAAATTTCAAAGTGCCAAGAATTATGACCTAGTAGAAAAATGTGTCTGGAGAGGAATCTAGATAAACAATACCATAAATATATATAACCATGAATCTTGTTTCTGTAATGTGCAGTTAACCTGCATCTCATTCTTCTGTGCTGAACTATTATTATTTTTCTATGGAGGGTAACATTATGCTATAGGCAATATAAATAAATAGTGCCATGTGTTACACGAAGATTGGCAATGAGGTACTGAAAAAGGCAGCAATAAAAAATAAAGGTGGTCTAGTAATCGCAATCTGTTGCCTATATGTGCTAGGTTATGGACAAATTCGGCGCAGCAAATAAGTCAACGGAGAACCTTCTGCGTGATAAATTCGTGCCCGAGACATCTCCGACTAATATTCCAACTGATGTACTCATTAAACAGGGGCTAGTAACGGATTCCACCGAATCACTAATTCATGGAGGCGCAGAAAGATATATTGTAAACGCCCTAAAGCCTATAGAATCAAACAAAACAGAAGACGCTTTTGAAGACCGGCCGTTCCATCTTCCTTCCCCACCGCTTGATTTGACAAATCTAGAGTATGAAGAAGTTGCCGATCTTTCTAAAAGTGGTTCACAATATGACTTAAATAATACAACCTTTGAAGTAATCGAAGATTTATACTCCCAAATTGAGGCTTTTTTGGTTCACTTTAAATTATCCAGAAGTTTTTTACTAATTTTCAAAAATTACGTCAGTATCCTTATTCAAGAAGGCATCAATCCGTTACACGATGAATATTTCAAAATATTGGAAGATGAACTGAAAGGAGTTTTCACTTTCAATTCTGTTATAGAAGAGGTCTTAGAAATATTTCTAATCCATCCTCGCAACAAATTCATTGCATTGTCTCTTGCGGAATATACTTACGCTAGGAACAAAATCAGAAGACATTTTAATCACTGGAGAACTGTATATGAGTTAAATGAAGGGGCAAACAGATTTGCAGATCAAGCAAAAATGAAGGTAAAGGAAGCACTCTTTTATATTTGGAGTGATAGAACATTAAAGTACTCACAGATGGCCAGTGATGAAGCTGAAAGTTTCGGGAATACCTGGCTACTATTTCGTTCGTTTCAACAATGGATAACTTTAACACAAACTCTCAAAGAGCAGTCAAGATTAGCCGATCAGGCTTTTTTGAATAAGATGTTTAGGAAAATTCTCAAGGCACAAGAAAATTGGAAACACTTAGAAACTGTCAACACCGACAATATAAGGCACATTTATTTACGAACATGGCTTCATATATGGAAGTTAAAACATAGAGAAATAAATTATCTTGGGTTGAAAAGAAGGGTTTTCGGAGGAATAAAACAGAGATTTATAAATTACGAATACAATAAGAGCATTTCAGACAAAGTGAGGTCATTATCTTTACAAAGGGTATATTTCAGCAAATGGAGGAAGGAGAGTGCTGAAAATAAAGATAAGCTTGGGACACTTTATGGGCTGGGGGATAAGTTTATTAAACAAAAGTTTTTCCGCAAATTAAAGCGGTTGCTTCAGTATAGTCGACAAGAAGCAATTGTAAAGAGTAAACTAGATGAGACACTTTTGAGATGTGTTTTTGAGAAGATGTGGTTAAAACGATTCGAAGACCATCTGCATTTGTACTCAATTATCAGTCTAAAAGAGGCTAACCTCGTAAAGGGTGTATTTCATTCATGGAAAAAGCTTCTATATACTGACCTTAAAGCAAGCGATTATTCGAGGACAAATCTGCTCAAGTTTTCATTACGAAATTGGAAACTTAAGGTAAAGCTAAAAAATTTTGAACAGAAATACAAAACGAGTATTATAGCTAGCGCGTATCGTAGCTGGAGAAAAAGGATACAGTATGGGAAAATATCGAGTGACCACATTAAAATGGCATTTTATGCGAAACATTTCGATGTGTGGAAAAGGAAGATACTGCAAATGAAGTCTATGGATGAAGAAGCATCCTCTTTTTACGAAAAGGATCTTGCAAGTGAATGCCTAACTATATGGAAGGAGCGCCTGATTAAGACCAAAGAATTGGAGGATAGATACAATTTCTTAAGCAAGACACATGCAATTTTGACTGTAAAACGGACAGTAATGCATATTGATAATGTTCATTTGCTATATACCAAACTAGCACCCTCAATGGATAAAATAAAGCTTTCTAGGACCTTTTTAAAGTGGCGGAAAGCTACTAGTTCCAGAGTCAGGCTTAAATTAAATGATATTCTACACGTTTATGAACTGAGCAAAGGATACAAACTTCAAAGCGAATTGTTCAATGCATGGCGGAATAGATATTACTTCTACTCAGAAGAATATAATGTTAAAGCTAGTTCAAAGAAAAATATTCAGCTTAAAAAAATGGTGTTGAAGAAATTTCGTGGAAGACTTTCAGAAATAGTAAAATCAGAAGAATTAGCAGATGAAGTTCGCGAAGAATTTATGTTAATTAAGACATTCTATATTTGGAAAACTCATCTAGATGAATTATTATACATGAACACATTACTGGAACAGTCGGAAGCCAATAAACAATTCCTAATTACATCCAAATTCTTGAAAATGTGGAGTCTTCGATTTCTAAAAATCAAACGTAATGATGAGACAGTGCAGGTGTTCCGCCATCGCTGGGACAGGGCTACTGTAAGGGGATTGCTATTATTGTGGAAAAATCGTTCAGATAGTTCGCCAAAGAGGAGGAAGGACTTTGACCTCAAACATGAATTGAAAACTCCCATAAGATCAGACTCACAGAGCGTTTCAACTATACCAGGATCAGAAAGAATAAAGCAGCATAGAATGGAAGCGATGAAATCACATTATAGCAGAGCAAGAAGGGCAATACCAAGTCCGGTGAAATCTTCTAGTGTTCTTGACTCTACAGCTAAAAAGCAGATCAAGCTTGAAAGTACAACAGACTTAAACGGATCCCCGACGCGAGCAAAACCTCTAAGGTATTCTCCTAGGCGTACTAATAAAAACATGCCATCTAAAGTTGACCATATTGATTTTGGCAGAATACCCGCTGTACCATTCAGCCTGAACGTCAATTCTCCTAAGGTCGATCAAGATATGGATTATATAAGAGAGCATGATAGATCCCCATTGAGTCGTAAACGTCAATAGGTACAAATATATATATATATATATATGTATATATGTATATGTATGTGTATGTATGCACACATATGTATACGTAACTTTTCTTGCTCAAGGTGTATAACAATGACTAATAATATTCGTCAAAACTATGAAATTATCATACTTTTCATGTTTCGCGTTGCAAGCTATAATGGAAAATGGGCACCATAACGCATCGCTTAACAAACTGGAGTTTATACAGAATTGTACACAAGAGTCGAAAGGTCAATTCAACCGGTCTTTAATAAGACATGTCACTGAATGACTACCTAAGTTCCGTGCTACCTGTCAATGAACAATTTGAATATTTATCGTTACAATCTATTCCGTTAGAAACCCATGCTGTTGTAACCGCAAATAAAGATGACAAATGGATCCCAAAAAGCACGATTAAGACTCAACACTTCTTTAGTCTATTTCATCAAGGAAAAGTTTTTTTTTCATTAGAAGTGTATGTGTACGTCACACTCTGGGATGAAGCGGATGCTGAACGGTTAATATTTGTATCAAAGGCAGATACAAATGGTTATTGTGATACGAGAGTAAGTGTTAAAGATATAACAAGGATACTCCTAGAATTTATCTTATCAATTGACCCAAATTATTATCTTCAAAGAGTAAAACCGGCAACGAGACCATATAAGAAGATATCCACTGAGCTGATCAACCCAGCCAGTACGCCTGCGGAAACTTTACGGATTCTAGCTAGAAGGCTTACACAGTCAGGCTGTACAAGTTTGAAAGAAACCATGTCATCAAGTTTTCAACAAGATTTTTATCTTTCATTCACTTGCTCTCGTGAGATTTTGACGAAAATTTGTTTATTTACTAGACCTGCATCCCAGTACCTCTTCCCAGATTCTTCAAAAAACAGTAAAAAGCATATACTAAATGGCGAAGAGCTACTGAAATGGTGGGGCTCTATTTTGGATAGGTTACTAATTGAGTGCTTTCAGAATGATACGCAAGCAAAGTTGAGAATTCCGGGCGAAGATCCCGTTAGAGTAAGGTCGTACCTAAGAGAGATGAAGTATCCGCTATGGCAAGTGGGTGACATATTTACCTCTAAAGAACATTCTCTTGCGGTATATAGTATTCCATTGTTCCCAGACGACCCTAAGGCTAGGTTTATGCACCAATTGGCTGAGGAAGATCGCCTCCTCAAAGAAAGCTTATCATCTTTCTGGGTTGAATTGCAAGAGCGTCAAGAGTTCAAACTAAGTGTTACAGCATCAGTAATGGGTATATCGGGACACTCTTTAACGACTCCAATTTTATATCCATCTAGTGCGGATGTCATTGTGCCGAAGTCAAAGAAACAGTTTAGAGCAATCAAGAAGTACATTACTGGAGAGGAATACGATACTGAGGAAGGCGCAATAGAAGCTTTCCTCAATATTAGCGACTTTCTATTGCTCAGAATGGCAAGAAATCTTCAGTCTTTGACAGGGAAGAAGGAATATCGGGAGAGAAATCAGCGGGATCCCACAAGTAACATCAGCTCCATGGCTATAACCACGCTAAAACCCCGTAAAAAAGCTAAGGCTTTGCCTAAAACTTAGAACAGGCAGAACTTTATTATTTAGTGCCCGTATATATCATAGATCTTATAAAATGCATATTTGCCTTCATTGATAGTATCTTGGCTACCACCTTCCTATGTAATGATAGGTCCTCAACTTTTAGTACGCGGTGCACGCCTGTAAAGTCGGGCAAAACACAGTGTGGGAGCAATAAATAAGAGGGTAGGATGAAACTGTTTACCTTTGCTTTACTGTCCAGGTTGGCTAAAATTTGTTAGAGGGATACTATAGATAGTTACGAGCGAATATAGATACGACGGATAAAGAATGGCTAGTTTAGAAGATCTTATCCCCACTGTCAACAAGCTGCAGGATGTTATGTACGACTCCGGGATCGATACACTCGATCTGCCCATTTTGGCTGTTGTTGGGTCACAGTCCTCTGGGAAATCCTCGATATTAGAGACTTTAGTCGGGAGAGATTTTTTACCTAGAGGGACTGGTATTGTCACCAGGAGACCGTTGGTTCTCCAACTTAATAACATATCTCCAAATTCCCCTCTAATAGAGGAAGATGACAACTCCGTTAATCCACATGATGAAGTTACAAAAATATCAGGATTCGAAGCCGGCACGAAGCCTTTGGAGTACAAGGGCAAGGAGAGAAACCATGCAGATGAATGGGGGGAATTCTTGCATATACCGGGAAAACGGTTTTATGATTTCGATGATATTAAGAGAGAAATTGAAAACGAGACTGCGAGAATAGCCGGTAAGGATAAGGGTATCAGTAAGATTCCGATTAATTTGAAAGTTTTTTCTCCTCACGTTTTGAATCTAACACTGGTAGATTTGCCTGGGATTACAAAGGTCCCCATTGGAGAACAACCACCTGATATTGAAAAGCAGATCAAGAATTTGATTCTAGACTATATAGCCACTCCAAATTGTTTAATCTTGGCTGTCTCTCCAGCTAACGTTGATCTTGTTAATTCTGAATCCTTAAAGTTAGCCAGAGAGGTAGACCCTCAGGGAAAAAGGACTATTGGTGTTATCACCAAATTAGATTTGATGGATTCTGGAACTAATGCTCTAGATATCTTATCTGGAAAAATGTATCCTCTGAAATTGGGGTTTGTTGGTGTAGTGAATCGCTCACAACAGGATATTCAATTGAACAAAACTGTTGAAGAATCATTGGACAAAGAGGAAGACTATTTCAGGAAGCATCCAGTCTACAGAACCATTTCAACAAAGTGTGGCACACGCTATTTGGCTAAATTGCTAAACCAGACATTGTTAAGCCACATTAGAGACAAGCTTCCGGATATTAAAACCAAGTTAAATACCTTGATCTCTCAAACCGAACAGGAACTCGCTAGATATGGTGGCGTAGGAGCTACTACTAATGAAAACAGAGCTAGCCTTGTTTTACAATTAATGAACAAGTTTTCTACAAACTTCATCTCATCTATAGATGGTACATCTTCCGATATCAATACGAAGGAACTCTGTGGTGGTGCCCGTATTTATTACATTTACAATAATGTATTTGGAAACTCTTTGAAGTCGATTGATCCAACTTCTAACTTATCTGTTCTTGATATTAGAACCGCAATTAGAAATTCTACTGGCCCTCGCCCTACGTTATTTGTGCCTGAGTTGGCATTTGACCTTTTGGTCAAACCTCAAATTAAACTTTTACTGGAGCCATCTCAGCGTTGCGTCGAGCTAGTTTACGAGGAGCTGATGAAAATATGCCATAAATGTGGCTCCGCTGAACTAGCTAGGTATCCTAAATTGAAGAGCATGCTAATAGAAGTTATAAGTGAACTCCTTAGAGAAAGATTACAACCTACCCGCTCTTACGTTGAAAGTTTGATCGATATACATCGAGCCTATATCAATACTAACCATCCTAATTTTTTAAGTGCCACGGAAGCGATGGATGACATCATGAAAACGCGTAGAAAACGGAATCAAGAATTATCGAAGAGTAAATTGTCTCAACAGGAGAATGGTCAAACTAACACTATTAATGGCACTTCATCTATCTCTTCCAATGCAGATCAAGATTCTTCTAAAAACAGTGACTACGATGATGATGGTATCGACACAGAATCGAAGCAAACGAAGGACAAATTTTTGAATTATTTCTTTGGTAAGGATAAAAAGGGCCAACCTGTGTTCGATGCATCAGGTAAGAAAAGGAGCATTGCGGGTGATGGAAATGTTGAAGATTTTAGGAACTTACAAATATCAGATTTTTCACTTGGAGATATAGATGACCTTGAAAACGCTGAACCTCCGCTTACCGAGAGAGAAGAGTTAGAGTGCGAATTAATCAAACGTTTGATTGTTTCATACTTTGATATTATAAGAGAAATGATTGAAGATCAAGTGCCAAAAGCAGTAATGTGTTTACTTGTAAATTACTGTAAAGATTCCGTTCAAAACAGATTGGTAACCAAACTCTACAAGGAAACGCTGTTTGAAGAACTTTTAGTTGAGGACCAAACTTTAGCTCAAGATAGAGAACTATGTGTGAAATCTCTCGGAGTTTATAAAAAGGCCGCAACCCTTATTAGTAATATTCTGTAATTGCATTATTAATTTTATTTTTTGATCTTCCTTCAATATATTGCGGACGTTATTATGGGTCAGTGTTTTTATTCCTTTATTCATTTGTTTATTTCAAATGTGCTCTCCATTCTTTTTCTTGTCAATAAAATCCATAAATAAATAAATATCAAATATTAGCAATCGCAAAAGTACTAATTAAGCTAAAGAATCTTTTCTTGGAAGGTCCTACGTAAAGGTACTAAAACGGGAAAGAATTTTTTATTTCGGCGGAGTTCATGAGATGCTTGTTATTCACCAATAATATGTCCAGTTTTTAGGTACGATCAATTCCTCTTTAACCATTAAGCAAAAGAAAGGGTATACTTTTTTAGACTGTCAAACCGTCTTTTCTTTTTCTCGAAGTTTCCAAGAGGAATAAACATGCGTTAGTAAAACAAGAAACCTCCAAGAATGTTTGCAAAATTAATCCTGAGAAACGGGAAGTTTCAGCGATTATTAAAAACGCGTTTTGTTAACTCTGTAATAGAGCTATAGAAGTAAAAATGGCAAAAATACCATCTAATACTTGCATCACTCTATGCCTTTCTAACAGCTTTTAATAGTCAAAGGAGTTTCCTATTTTTTAATGGTGCAAATGGTTACAGTTTGAATTGTGTTAAACAAGGCCCTATCTCCTTAAGAGCATATTACGCACTAAAACAATATCGGTCGTGAGTGAGTGTATACCCTACTAGGATGGCACTATATAATTTGCAAACAATCAAACTGATGTACACCTCTATTATAACAAGCAAGTACTTACTTTTCTAAAATTTAATGGCAAACTCTTCCTCGCGTTTTTAAATTTTCATTCAAAAAAAGAAAAATTCTATTTATAAAGCCACTTCCAAATAAATACTTTTTCTCTGTTCGGATATCAAATACATTAATTTAAATAAAAATAAAATTTAAATAAAATGAGCTTATATATTTTGTTTGATTATCTAATATAATTATAAACTATATAAAATACACGTGACGTACTAACTTAGATGGTGATATTTTATATTTACGCTTCAATTCGTTCAGCACTAAAGTTTCTTATTTAAGGATCATTTTAAGTCCATTTACTTACGCCTTCGTAATTATGAGTGATAGGAAACCAAAATTTCATTAGGTCAAATTTGAGAATGCTACCAATGATACGCCTGTGTTGGCGTGCTCAGGTATAGAGGCAGTTTTAAGGGTGCTTAAAAATAATGAGTACGCTATCAAAAGCAGTGCAAAAATTATTGCAAACAATTTAACGATTCTGAACGTCCTTGTTGTCAAGTAATTTGGAGAGTTGCTATTCATGTCGTCTGTATCTGATTTATTCATTTTTTCACAAGAAAGGAAAAAAGAAGAAAAGGTAAAGAAAAAGAGGTGAAGGCGATGACGTATAACGTCACTTTCTTGGTCGTAATTTTTGTTTTCATAGAAACACGGAAAAAGCTATACAACTTAGAACGGGCACTACTTTATTTGCTTTGCTTAATTTGACGAACATTTTAGTCAGCTAACTAACTAAGATAAATAGATGTTATCTAATACTTAGGTGATATACTAACACTTATGAGGTACTAACGCTACGACCGCCGCTTTGTTCTGATCCTGGCCTTCGTATATCTCTAGGTCTTTGTATAGCATTCCCAGAGTATGATCCTTCAAAAGTGGGCTGAGAAAGTGGTGATAAATGCGCGGTTGCAGAATAAGAAGGGTTATGAATTATAGGGGAGTGTTGGATTAGTGGTGTTGTTGCCTGATCAACTCTCCCTCCTTGACCGCTGTGTTTTACTTTTCCGCCTCTGGTGATTATTATACAAAACAATAAGGAAATAGCTATGGTGACACCAATTATTATTCCAAATCCAACCGCAATCCCTGGTAAGTGCAAATGGTATTTCTCGTTGTTTAACCAAGATAAAGATATGGGTTTGTCGATCAGAAATATGCATGAACTTTTCAAATTAGTAGTACATCCCGTTTTAAGAACTCTAACTTCCTTGGTCCAGTCGCCCTGTATGCTAACAAAAATGTTGTCCAGGTGATCTTTCCTACAGTTTAGTTGGGTACCTAATTTGGTATTAATGGTGCCATTGCAGTCTAGCAGGTTTTGTGCTTCACTAGCAGGAAACAAATGAAGTTCGAGAAATTTCCTCAAGTTTGTCGAGTTCGCCGAAATGCCACTCAAGGGAATAGAGGAGGCCGTTGGAACTAAAAGTGAGTATTCCTCGTTGTTCCGAATGATTGAAGAGAGGTCATCAAACAGGTTAAAAAACTCAATTATTTCTTTCGTCCCAGTAGTTTCTATAAGCTCTTTCAAAGATATTTCTAAATCGACTGGAAAATCCAATTGGTTTATAGGATGAACAACCCCCTGGTTGAAAAATATATCGGAACTCTCTTCAACAATAATACTCTCCTTAATATTACTCACCGAGATTTTTGTTAGGTTTTGGCTTCCCACAACTTCTTCTACGCCGATAGATACAGAGTTTCCGTATAAATTCTTGACAGTAGTCGAAATATTATAGTTGTTGGAATAAATAAGGTCTTCGAAAATTAGATTCCTCATGAATAAGTTTAGGGCGGTTTTGTTTGATCTCAAGTAGTCTATAGTCAGGTCGTTATTGTCCCATGAATTCATACATGGAAGGAGTATCGTGTATCCCTTATGATTTGGCGGTAAATCCAAAATATCAAGGTCCTTCAAAAGCGTTAGCGAAATAGAACAGTGGTTTTGCGGTGGTAACGACAACACTAGATCGCCTGGTAATTGAAGATCATCGTCAATGGAATATATGTACGTATCACCAATCTCATAAGGTTTTGTATTTAAAATTTTGAAGCGACCATTAATGTAATAACCTTTATTAGACCTCGTGATTTTAAATTTTTGGCAATGTCCACCTAGTCTTTTAGCTGAAGAGCAGAAGGCGGAGTCATAAATTTGGGTAGGTACGTATTGAATATTATGGAATAAGGAAAAGTCCTCCTCAAGGTCAATTTTATCTTCAGCAAAATGGTACAGAAGTGATGGTTTTGTGTACCCGCGATCCTCATTAAAAGAGGCTTGTGGTACAAATATGGTGATATTCTTCCCGTTTTGGATGAATTTTTCAATGTCTCTGAAATATAACTCCTTTACAAATTCTGAGCAGTTTAAACCGTGCAGGTACTTTTCAGCATCAAATTGTATATGCTTTCGTAAAAAGTTTAAGTCAGAAAAGCCATGGACAACGCCTATTTCAAAAATTCTGTTTGATATACTTGAGTAGTTTGAATTATTTACACTTACTGATGTACCTTCAGAATTACTTTTGATTAGGAGCTTCCGACCGTTTTTATTTTCCAAAGCTAGCTCCTTGGGTAGAATACCACCATATACATCATCAATAATGAGTTCTTGAAGAAAAGAGGATCTATCGGTGGCCCACTTGCCCTGAGATATCGTATTGGATTTTCCCATCTTTTTATATCTGTCAGTTAGATAGTTGATTTCGATTGTATTGAAAAATTTTCGAAAATTAACATCTAAGGGCACTAAAACCGTAGATGAATCTGTATACGCATTATAGTTTGAAAAACTGTTGATAAAATCACTAAATATCTTTAAGTCTTGAGTCTCTTTGTCTAGCTGTACTAGTAGCTCATTTATCTTGGGTTGGATTAGTAAGAGATTATTGATCCCTTGTACTGAAGCATTCTGGAAACTGGGCTGTAAATCGGGTTCGACTACAGCGACCTCATTGACCCAGCAACGGTGCTTGTACTTCCTCAACAATAAAGGTGCCTGTGCAGCTCTCTTTTCTAGGTAGGTACCATTTTCAAGCTCTCTCACTTGCAACACCCTATCATGAATAAGGAAATCTTCAATATGGAAATGCTCCTCAAACTGTCGTGCGGTTTGGTTCCCTTCAACAAATGCCGAATTGATCGGAGCAAAAAGTGTAAAGTTCTGCAGCTCATTTAAGTATTGTACGTGGCCAGTTTTCTGGATAATTCTTAAAAAAGTTGAGAATTCAACATTTTCTGAGAGGATATCTATTACTGTGCTAAATGGAAAATCGTCCCCCGGGTTTTGTAGAAGTGCTTGTATAAGCCCTAATATCGGCAGTACCCAAAAAATATATTTAATTGTTTGAATGGTCACGGTCATCAAAAGGCTTTGTTTGATTTGGTTGATACATTGTGCCACTGACTGCTTAGATAAGAGGCCTGTTTCTCTATTTTTCAAGGCCCTTAATATACGCTTAAGGGAAAGTCCGACCGAACAAAAATCTTCTACCAGGTTTTTGCAGTGATGTTTTCTGATTGAGAAAGACAGAATATTTAAGTTTTTAATGCTAGTTTGGTAAACGAAGTTAGTTCCTACTTCCTGCACATACTATGTTTATAACATTTAATTCAAATGTCATATAATGCTAATATTTATACAATTCTACTTGGCGCGGCAAAAATGATTGGCTAACGATAATCGCAGCTGTTTATATACTTATTAATATATAGGACATACCTACTTAGAACACTCTTTCGATCTAGTTGATAGAGAGCGTAGCCCCTTTGCAACTACAGGACAATAGTGCTTCTTAAGAAGAGCGTCGTCCCATAGAGTTGCCGCCTCTGCGTTACTTCTTGAAGGATTATCGGCCTCCATTATGAAATGACCATTGCCTATTCTATCCTCGGAAGAGTAGAGGCCCGATATTTCAGGATATCTATTCATCAGCTTATCAACAAATTTAAGGATGGCAATACTTGTTTTTTCTGGGGTATGGCTGATGCACATGTATAATCTTTTGGTAAACGCTGTGGCCCTTTCTTTAGTCCCTGATTTCGAGCGGAAAAATATATGGTCCAGGGCTTTCAGCAAGAGTTCTGCCTTGGTAGAAACGTTAACTGATGGTTTTATTATTTCGTTATTGAGTGGATCAGCTAACCTTAGCGATCTGTAAGACAATTCGATGTCTGCATCAAGGCAAATATAAGGTAATAGCGCGTAAAGTCCATCAACGAATTTGGACAAATCCACATTAACTTTCATATGTTGTGTATTCGAAATAAGTGAGAATGCACTGACGATACAAAGCAAAGCCTTACGGACTTCGTCAGAAGAAAGGTTATCGAATTCAGTGTCACTAATAAGTTCTTTCATTACTTCGAGGAAGTCCCCTAATAGATCAAAGTTGGCCATATTACCAAATTTCGTTAGACCTTCCAAAACTGACCCAATGAGCGCTTTTGCATTGTTTTTCAAGATATTCAAATATATAGTGAACACGATTTTTAAAATTTCAGATTGGTTTCTTTCTCTTTCCTCTGCAGAAACAGATTGCTCAGCGTTACGCATTTCCTCCTCGATTTGCTGCATCTCTTTTCGAGCTTTTTTCTGCTTCTTAGAAAGATGGACCCTATCTTTCTTCTTTAGCTTAGGAGCACTAACGTTTCCTTCGGATTTAGTATTAGGGTCGTAGTCGTGTAAAACATCCAACGATAATAACATATTTAAAACAGATTCTTCAATGTTGAAGCTTCTTGTCTTCAGTATTTTGTTGAAAATTCTAAGTATTTCGAATGAGATTGAGCCCTCTTCGTCCTCATTTAACAGAGTTTCAAATGTCTGAATTATTTGAATGGAGGTTGGATCTGTTGAAATTCTTGGCTTGCAAATTCTACGCAACAGTAAAGTAAAAATATCTGCCCTAAAGTTGAAATGAGAGGCGGTTGAGATCAATTCCTTGGCAGCTTGAGCGGCCAAAATGCCTAATGAAACCTGTATAGGGGCAGCATTACTGGGTGTTTTTGAAAGACTCTGCAATCTTTCGACGTAATTTTTGTAGTTATAAACCAGGGCTTGCTCAAAGTTTCTAAGCTTGGAGACTTCCTTAGAAACTTTTTCCTTCTTTTCGGTTTCAGTTAGTGGTCGAATCCTATAGCCTGGTATAATACTTTTAAACACGGGAACCAAAGCCAACATGGAAAATTTACAAGTATTAGGATTCTTAGACTCCACCATTTTACATAGACGCGCTAATGCAGCGGTGTTTTCTTCAGGTTCCTCCATAACTTTGGTGACCAAATCAGCAATGTCTTCTTTTAGTTGTAGAATTTTTTCCTCCGTATCAGGCTCCTCCTCCTTAACCTTTTCTTTTTGTTCTTCATTTAGAGCCTCATCATCTTCAGAAGAGTCACTAGAGTCTTCTTCTTCATCTTCGTCGTTCTTTGGCTTTTCTTTAACTTTATGTAGTTTTCTTTCAACTTTACCATTAACTTTTATAGGTAGTCCTT
This sequence comes from Saccharomyces paradoxus, assembly GCF_002079055.1. NCBI lineage: Eukaryota > Fungi > Ascomycota > Saccharomycetes > Saccharomycetales > Saccharomycetaceae > Saccharomyces > Saccharomyces paradoxus. The sequence continues at coordinate 152,015 of NC_047498.1, forward strand.
CTACAAGATTCGATGTATCAGAGCGATTCTTTCTAGGAACCATTTCGTAGTCCTGTTCTTCTTCATCCCAGGATGCGCCTTTTATGCTATATATGGCGTTTTCATTTATATCTTCTGGTGCATTATGGAAACCATTGCCTTCTAACAAAGAATCTTCGTGCTTTCTTTTTTTTGCAGTTCTTTCCTGAATGCGGAATTGGGATCTATTTCTCTTAGCCATTATTCCTATAGTATCTCCAGGCTTTTATATCCCAGAATTATGCTTTCATGATTGAAGACATAAAATATCAAGCTAATACTATATATGGCAAGCAGGTGAATGAGATGAGATAAAATTTTTCAGTTTTCGGGCATCGCAGAAAAAAAATTTAGAAACTGAAAGTAAAACGACGTATTATGGTTTGCTGTGCGCCGAAGCAAAATGAAAGAAAACATTTAATTTTTGAGTTTAAGCAAGTATAGAAATACATATACTCCATGGATGGGTAGATAAGAGAAATTGGCTTTATATGTAATTAATGAAAAGAGCATCGTTATATATGAAGCCTGCTGCGTGCTAGGCTTCTTCGGACTTTTGTGATATTTTGAATCTAGGAAATTTAACATCTTAGGCATAAGAAAACGTTATATCTTGGGAACTAAGAAATGCTAAATTTTTCCTTTCTTCCAAGTGGTTGTTACCAGTAATTATTTATTTTTGATGAAGTTTTCCCTTTGATTTTACTTTTTGGAAGCAGTTTCAACAATTCCAAGAAGATAATTTGACGTGCTCCATCAAATCCTAAAAATAAATATGTGACATAATCAATCTAGGAGTAACGTTTAAATATGTAGTCTTCTACGTAGAACCTCAGTAAAGAAGTGATATATTAATATAGCAGTATTTTCACCGAACTTTTCTTATTCAAAAAGGTTTTCAAGACTTGGCAGAGGACAGCTGCATTCTCAAATGATAATATAGTGTTATCCTTAGGGTCTAAATAACTTGCATCAAGAATGATGTCTAACTTTTCCTTTCCTTGAAATAATAAGTCGGTTGCTTCTATAATTTTCTGCATTCTTGTTGGTGTGACGATAAAATAAAGGGTGTCTCTGTTATTTTTTGATTTTTTTGGTTTGTCAGCAAGCAAACGTTCCACGGTGGCTATATCATCCTTTAGTTTACTTTTAGAGAATAGTTTAACGCAATTCTTGCCGCCGTTTAGACTACGATAAACATCTGCTACTCTAATATTAGACATAGAAAAAACAATTTTTTTTGGAGCTACAGAAAACTTTTGAATAAAAGCAGGAAAATTGCTTAATCTACGTTCAGCGTCAAATTTTTCTGTCGAAAGGAAATCATTTTTTTTGAAGTATAGTTCCTCTAATTCTAAAGCACTCAACTCAGGATTTTTTTCTCGTATCAAAGTTGTTAGGTACTCTGTAATTTTTTCTGGCGAACTTGCAGGAATCGCTTTTCGTTGTGAGACAATATATTGGCTTTCCTCTTTCCTTTTCTCAATTAGCTTTGATTTTTTCTGTAGCTTCTTCTGTCTTTTGGACACAGGTCTTCCCGAATCGTCTTCTGAATTTCTTTCCACTTTTTTTCCATCCGTATAATCAACATCACCATCATCTTCTTCTATGGATCTCTTTTGTAACACATTGCTTGAGGGACTGTCAACCTTAGCGTCAGAAATTGGTTCATGTTCAGCATCAAAATCATAGGCAAGTCCATCATCTAAATCATCTGGATTAGACATTTCCGGTTCAATTGTTCTGACTATATGCTTACAAGTTAGTAGCAAGCATCAAATCTTAATTCTCATTGCCTCATCTATGGTCATCTCAAAAATTTTCTCTTCATTTTTTTGGTTAATATTAAATGTAAGGAATGTTTGGGTGTCTCTGTATATTGTACATTATAGAGCGAAAAAAATATAGAGTATATATTAGTAGTTGATTATTAGTAGATGTACCTGAAATTTCTATTTTCGATATCAGTCAAGTCCAAAAATTGGTACTTCTTCTTTTCTTGACCTTCTTGTTCCTTATCACGCTTTTCATTCTCCTTCTTGCAAATGTAGCCGATGTATAATTGCAAGGGAACACAAACACACTGAGTGACCAATAGGGCAATCTTTGCTGGGATGTAACGTGGAGCAGAGTACGCCCTAAACATCTGTGGAGCAATAATACAGGAGACGTTGTATACAATCATTGTAATGGCATTTCTGAAAACCCTTTTGGTGTAACCGGAAGTGTTGCATGAATTCCAGATGTAAATATTAGTAATGACACAGGAACCACTGTAAAGCAAGTACAGAGAAAATAAGTTACCGATCTTATGGGATAATGGCAAACTGATAAGAACGATACAACCTATAATAGCTGGAATATACATAGATGTGGTTATGAGTGTGATATGACCCCAGCGGGACAACATTTGGGTTGTTATAAGAATAATCATAGCTGTAATGGCACCAATAGGCAACTGCAGTAATGCTGTTTCATACTTGTCGAAACCAAAAGTACCAGTGATAGTCACTGAAAATGTACCAATAGCACCAGTAGAAATTTGAGAACATGCAGTTAGTAAAAGCATTGGCCAAGTAAACTTATCGTGAAGGAATAGTTCTTTAACTTGTTGCTTCTTAAACTTCTTTGTTTCCAAACCGGTTTGGTTAGCTCTGATATGCTCAACAACTTGAATTTTCTCCTCTTTGTTCAAGAACCAAGCATTAGTGACGTTATCTGGAAGGTACAAGAATGTCAGAACACCAAACGCAACGGTAACCAGACCAACAACCAAAAACATAATTTGCCAAGAGGTAAAAGCAGTACCATGGTAATGTAAAAACCCAAAAGAAATTAACCCACCGACAATATAACCAGTACCAGCCTGTGTGGCCCAGAATCCGATTCTTGCACTCTGTTCAGATTTAGTATAATACATACCACTAATAGCGATACAACCAACTGCACTTGAGGATTCAAAGAGACCTAAGAGAGTACGAACGATCATCAACGAGGCGTACGTCTTACAAGCAGCATGACAAGCCAGCACAATACCCCAGACGGTAATAAAAGTACCTAGGATTTTGGAAATAGGAAATTTTTGTATTAGGTAAGTGACCACAGGTTCCATGAAAATGTAAGCAGCAGAAAAAATAGTACCCAAATTAGAAAATTCGTTGCCTTTCAAATGGTCTTTGATACCCATTGATGCGGCATAGTTCAGCAGAGCTTTATCCAAAAACATCAGAAGATACGTACAGCATAAAAAGGGCAGAATGAAGAGATCTACTTTTCTCAGCACCTTCGGAGCTAATTCATGAGAACCATAGAAGTTGGCCTCTTCGCCTGCAACGCTATCGTCCTCATCAACCGTAGAGCCTTCGTCGAGGCCGTTCTGCTTCAAAAATCTTAAAGCGACGTCCGCATCGTCCACGTTAACGCTCGAGGTACTCACGGAACAACTATCGGCGTTAGCTGCCTTCTTTTCCACGTCCATGGATCGTTGTGACATGTTTTTTATTCTATTGATTTGCTGACGCCTTCACCTTCTCAGCAAGAACAAGCAAATTTTTACACCATCATACTTCGAACTGTCTTATATACATGTACATATGCACCCACTGAGATGCTCATCGAGATTGCTCATCACGTCTGACAAGGCTGTCACCACCATGTTTTCGGCCGGACCAAATGACAGTCCTTTCAAGGGAAACTCAAAGAGACCATATTAACTAAAGAGGATCGACCATATATGCAAAAAAAAACAAATAGCTATGGCGGCACTAAAACCAACCAAACACCACCTATGATTACTGTTGATAATGATAGCGATTCGAAATTTGCCAATAAACCTGCCTATTACGCGTCATGTACTTGAGAGTAATATACTGGAAGTTCGAGATACTCCGCACAGGGTCTGGGTGGTAGGTTTCTTCGCTATTGTGTAGTTTTTCAAGATACGTAAAAGGTGTTCATCTTATCTTATATAGATGCAGATGATTGCTTATGAAGGAAGTCGGTAGCTAATTGCGTGTGCGGAAGGATTGTGCGGTAGAATGGCTCCTGTAGTAGTTTCAGAATCTGAAGAGGATGAGGATAGAGTTGCTATTACAAGAAGAAGTAAGAGACAGGTTCATTTTGATGGTGATGGAGATGATCGTGTAGACCAACAGCAACAGCATTCAAACCATAGAGATAGGGATAGGCATGCGCAGCGTAAGAAGAAGAAAAGGCTCTCGAATAGAAACCTACAAGGTTCCAATGGTGGGTACGCTTGGGAAGATGAGATCAAGAGAAGTTGGGATTTGGTGAAAGTGGACGATGAAGGGGATATGGCATCCCTTGTGGCTAGCATTGTAGAGGCCAGAAAGAAACGTACAGCTAAAAAGAATATAACGCCATATCAAAGAGGCATCATCAGAAGTTTAATATTAACCCTAGATTGCAGTGAAGCTATGCTGGAAAAGGATTTGAGACCAAACAGACATGCAATGATTATTCAGTATGCCATAGATTTTGTCCATGAATTTTTTGATCAAAATCCAATATCTCAAATGGGTATTATCATAATGAGAAACGGCTTGGCACAGCTAGTCAGCCAAGTTAGCGGAAACCCGCAGGATCACATTGATGCGTTGAAATCCATCAGGAAACAGGAACCAAAGGGGAACCCCTCCTTGCAAAATGCATTAGAAATGGCAAGAGGCCTCTTACTGCCTGTTCCTGCACATTGCACAAGAGAAGTGCTGATTGTGTTTGGTAGTCTTTCCACAACTGATCCTGGCGATATTCACCAAACTATTGATTCGTTAGTTTCTGAGAAAATTAGAGTGAAGGTTCTGGGGTTGTCAGCTCAAGTGGCCATTTGTAAAGAATTATGTAAGGCAACAAACTATGGTGATGAATCCTTCTATAAAATTTTACTCGATGAAACCCACCTAAAGGAACTATTCAACGAGGCTGTTACTCCTTTACCCGTTAACAAGATTAATAAGGGTTTCACACTTGTAAAGATGGGGTTCCCGACAAGAATATTTGAAGATACTCCGACGTTTTGCTCATGCCATTCCAAGTTAGTTTACGGCGGATACTTCTGTCCCAATTGTCACAGTAAGGTTTGTTCATTGCCCACAGTCTGTCCATGCTGTGACTTGATGTTGATCCTTTCAACCCACTTGGCTAGATCATATCACCATCTAATGCCATTGAAAACATTTGCCGAAGTACCCACAACAGAAAAATTTCGATCAGAAGACTGCTTTAGTTGCCAGTCAAGATTTCCCATACTTAAAAATAATAAAAATGGTAAACTACTAACAAGTTCTCGCTATCGTTGTGAGGATTGTAAACAAGAATTTTGTGTTGATTGCGATTTATTCATCCATGAAATCCTTCATAACTGTCCAGGTTGTGAATCCAAGCCCCTAATAACTTAACGAAAATCTCTCTACGTATTACGCGATCAGTCTTCCATCATATAATAAAGTTCAAGTAGTAGAAAATCGAGTATCTTTTAATGGACATATATCTACATATTTCTATAAAAATAACCTCATTTGATGTTCTGTTGATTATTGCAAGATAATTATAGTAGCGTTAACGACATTAAGTATATTTCTTGCTGCTCTCAACTTATCAAACCCTTTTTAAATAAAAAAAAAATCTTTGTTTTACAATAATATTAATAATAATTTTAAATAAATATCGTTACATTCTATCATGCCGTTCTCTCCACTGTACAACCAAACTCAAAATTCTATTTGAGTTGGAGAAAGATTTGAGTTATTCCTTACTGGACTGTGTTTAGGGGTCATAGAGGTTGCTTGTTTGAAAGAGTTGGGATTGGAAGGTGCAATAGGTTTCTGTGGAGATTTAACCAAAACGCTATCAGTCATCCGACTTTCTCCCTGCTTCCAGCTGTCAAAATCAATCAGGGCCTGCATACAACCCCACTCTGTAATTTTCTTGCTAAGCCAGTGTAAGTTCACTGGTTTAGTCAAGTAGTCGTTACAACCAGAAAGAAGTGCTTTTCTTTTATCCATTTGAGAGTTGGATGCTGTTAATGCCACAATGATCACAGGCGCCTGAGAAAACCTCTTCGAAGCTCCTTTTTCAATATTGGAATGTGAGTTATTGGGACTTTTTTGAATGCCAATGCCATTTTGTTTTTCAGAATCTCGTATCTGCTTGGCAGCTTCTATACCAGACAAGACAGGTAACTGTAAGTCCATGAAAATTAAATGCAATCCACCTTCCTTCCAAATATTAACAGCTTCTTGACCATTTTTAGCCAATTTATACGAGATTTTGTGTTTTCTCAGAAAGGAACCTAATATAGCTTGGTTGATAACGTTATCTTCAACTATTAAAACATTGATTTTGGGAAAAACTTTTTCACTTGTAGTGGTAAAAAGATTTGGTAAGGGATCGGGTGGAGAAGAAACGGCAAAAGGTGCGTTATAGAGCGAGTTTGAACAATGCGGTGTTTGACTATTTGTTAATATTGGTGATGAAGGCGTAACATTGTCTTTTCTTCTTTGTCCTTCTGGTATGGGTTGCATTATACCTATACCGGATTCATTAAGTGGCCCGCTTTCTTGTAAAGGAGACCCGGTATTCGCTTCTAACTCTGAATGAGTAACCGTGTCTTCATTGTTGAAAGACGAATCCGTGTTAGCCACTGGTTTATTTCTAAAATCCACCCCTCCTTTATAGCCTTTTGGCAACAGCAAGATTGCTTGCCAGGGCGAATCAGCATCTTTTTCCTCATCCCTCAGTTCTTGTGACGCTCTTCTCAATTGTTCTTCATCAGTTATTAATTTAAATTTCTGGAGGTTGCTATTATCATTTTTATCTAAAAGATTTGCTTTATCATTAACCCTTAACTTAGGACTTCGTTCGCCTAAAGAAATTTGATCGTCTAGGTCAAAAACACCAACGACTCCTCGGTCTGTTGATTGAATTGCCTGCTGCGAAATTTCTTCATTCGTAGGAACATAGTCTTCAACGTTTAAGATGTCTAAAGGCGGTACATCCTGACGTAAGTTAACATTCGAAAATATCAGCAAAGGCTGAGATGCAGATTGGGAGCCCATGGTTCCGAATAGTTCCTTATATATGTTAATAGCCAATTCATCCGGTTCAAAGATAATTTTATAAGTGCAATCATCCACAGATTCCGTGGTACAATTTAAACCTTTTCTAATCAACGGCCTTGTGTATTTGTTTTTATTATGCGGTGAGACGTATGCGAGACCAGTTGATGTCATGATTTGATTATCTGAATGAAAGTTAGGGTAAGGTGAGACGGACGCAAATCGCAGTAACGGACTTTTAGCTGTCGCTGAAAACTGTTTAGGACTAGTGGAGTATGGTCTTTGCGGGCTTAACATTGGCGCCTCATTGGGAGGAAAATCCGCATTACTAGTCGCGGCCACTGTCGGCGTGGCGGCAAAGGCGTCGTATAATGCTCCTCTTTTCTGGGTAGGCTTAGGATGCTGGAGAACATTCCTGTCCTTTGCCAAGTCTTTTGGAAGACCAAATGTTCCAGTTGTAGGGCTCACAGAACTCTTTGTATTACTATTAACAGAAAGATTGACGCAACTGCCAGCGCCATTACTCTTCTTTCGACAACTAGTATCGTTATTGTTGTTACTACTAGTATTATCAGCTTGATTTTCCAACTTGGGTGCGTACAGGCCTATAGCAATGGAGGCATTATCATTAATTTCTCGCCATCGGGTCGAACTCAGTTTCTGAAAAAACCTGCTTTTCAAATCATCAACAGTGTCTATTTCATCGAACTGTACGGAAATTGGCTGGTTAACTTCATCCGTTGAGTTGTCTATTCGTAGCCAAACCTTCCACAGTAACGCAGAATTAAGCATTTTTTGCTGTTTCTCCCAAATCGGTTTATTTTTGATTTAGAGCAGACTTCCCAATATTCTTTGTACAAAACGGCTGAAATTGTACTCAAAACAAACGCTATTCTGAGGTCTAAAACTAACCAAACACGTTATTTTTCTAAATAAAACAATGTCACTGGCCAGTTAACCACAGCTCAGCTGGTTTCAACGTAGTCATTGCCAGCAAAAAGGCAACCAGGCCTATTTATAACTATATAGCCACTGTTAAATTCACTAGAAAAAAAGTAAAAGAATTCAATCCAGGGGCGCTTTTAGGGCTTCTGAAGGCTGAAAACAAAATTTAGGGTATTCGCATAAATAGTATGAGGGTTTTGTTTACTAGGAAATAAAAATTAGGTTAAAAGCTGGCAAAAAAAAGAAACGCGGTAATTGTAGACATAGTGATGACGATAATAATAATATATGTGTGCGGTTCGGTTTATATTCAGTAGTAAAAGAAGCCCGATAGTAGCCGTGGCGAATGGAGGTACACGAAGAGCAGGTCTCTACACCTGTAACAGGGCATATTACTGCGAAACGTCTGCTACAGTATATATTGTCAGCAAGGGGCATTTGCCATGAAAATGCTTTAATTCTAGCCCTAATGAGATTGGAAACTGATGCTTCAACGTTCAACACGAAATGGTCGATCCAGCAGTGGATCGACAAGTTAAATGAGTATATAAACGCTATTAACATAAAACTGAACCTTTTGGGTTACAAGATCATTCGGATCAACCACGGAATTGGAAGAAACGCAGTGACTTTAAAGACGAAGCAGGATTTTGGGCCCTTCGAAGATAATACAGCAGTACTAGCTCACGATAATGGTTCTGCAGTTTTGCAACCGATAGTACTTCCGGAGAGTAACAGGTTTTTCGTATATGTCAACTTAGCGTCAACAGAGGAGACCAAGCTGGCCACGAGGTTTAATCAAAAGGAGATCGAGTTCATTAAATGGGCCATAGAGCAATTCATTATGAGTGGAGAGACCATCGTCGAAGGTATAGCATCAGATACATCGGTGATTGTGAGGGAAGTCAACCGTATTCTTATAGCAGCCACAGGGGACTCCAATCTCGCGAAATGGCGTAAGCTCAGTACATTTTCAGTGGGATCCACCAATCTCTTCCAATTTCAAGAATTGACGGCTACGGAAATCGAAGACTTGCTACTCCGATTATGTGAACTGAAATGGTTCTGCAGAACTAAGGAGGGGAAGTTCGGTATTGATCTCCGCTGCATAGCGGAACTAGAAGAATACTTAACATCCATGTACAATTTAAACACTTGCCAAAATTGCCACAAGTTAGCTATTCAAGGTGTAAGGTGCGGCAACGAATCATGCCGAGGAGAAGACGAGGAAACGGGAGAGAACAGTCCCCCTCAAATTTGGCATGTTGATTGTTTCAAGCATTATATTACCCATGTAAGCAAGAATTGTGATCTTTGCGGTTCATCGCTAATCACAGAGGGCGTATACGTTATTTAAACTAAAATATATATCTTTCTGTGTTATTTACAAGACTTATCTATACAAACATTTGATTCCTCGAATTATTTTAATTACCCCAAACGATATGGAATTGAACACGGCTCGAGGTTTGTACCACTTGTATTAGGTATATATGCATTTGTAATAACTCATTTTAGGTCCTCATTTTAAATCATTTGCTGATACCCCTTTTTTCCAAAAAGTCTTTAGCTTCATTTATCTTAGTGGCTAGAAATGGAGAACCACCTTTGTCTGGGTGATTAGCTAACATGATTTTCCTATGAACCTCTTTCAATTTTTTTTTGGACAAGGTGTTTTCTGTCAAATTTAGAATCTGTAGAGCCTCTTTAGAATTCATTTTTGGGTCAAATCCGCCTTTCAAGAAGGCAGTGGTGGATTTACCACCGTTAAGTCCTTTCGATATCGATTTATATGCACCCGCTGTAAAATATAAAGTTAAAAAGGCCCCAAAACCTGTTATCACAGGGTGTTCCCCCATATAGTTCAAGGCTTGGTCAAAATAAAGGTCCATTCCGGTCTTTTGACCTTGTAGACCATTCTGGACACCGTTGTTGACACTAGCCTCATTAACACTAACGTTTGCAGAGCCATTAGTTTGGCCTGGAATGGGTAGTTGTGGTGCCTCAATAGAATTAGCAGTATTGCTTTGAGAACTCATCGTGTTGTGCGTGTGAAAATGTTTGTAAAATCTTGCTAAATTATGCTATGGCAGGAAGATGTACAAATCTCACCGTTATTCGTCCTTCGTCTTGGCCAAGGGTCTCTACCGAATGAGTCCTACGTTGATCCAAATGGCTTTTACAGTTGGTCCGATTCTCGCTCTTTAGATTTTTTGTCCGCTCGCCTCGAACTCAGCGGAGTGAAAAATTTTCACTCGTCTTTTTAGAATAATGTATTTCTAAACTCATCTCATCTCATCCCACCTCATCTCCCACTTACAATAACTTCCCTCTTTATCCGTGACATACCACTTTTAAGCTCTTCTATTTGTATTTTGAAGATATTACCATTCGAGCGTGAGTTGTCTATACTGTTACCGCTACCCTCGTGATTTGCATTCAGAAACAAACGGAAAAGGAAAGTAAAAGTTTAATAAGTACAAAAAATGAGAATTTATCAGTGTCATTTTTGCTCATCCCCATGTTATCCAGGTCATGGGATCATGTTTGTGCGTAACGATGCTAAAGAGTTTAGATTCTGCCGTTCGAAATGTCACAAGGCATTCAAGCAACGTCGTAATCCAAGAAAATTAAAATGGACCAAAGCTTTCAGAAAGGCTGCCGGGAAAGAATTGGCTGTGGACTCTACCTTGACTTTCGCCCAAAGAAGAAATGTTCCTGTTAGATACAATAGAGAATTAGTTGCCACAACTTTGAAGGCCATGGCTAGAATCGAAGAAATCAGACAAAAACGTGAAAGAGCCTTCTACAAGAACAGAATGAGAGGCAACAAAGAAAAGGACTTCTTAAGAGACAAAAAACTAGTCGAGTCTAACCCAGAATTATTGAGAATCAGGGAAGTTGAAATCGCCAGAAAACTGGCTAAAGAACAAGAAAGAGCCGAATCAGGATCTGAACAAGAAGAATCTGAAGAAGAAGAAGAGGAAGATATGGAAATTGACAGTGACGAGGAAGAGGAAGAACAATTAGAAAAGCAAAAGATTCTGCTAAAGAACAGAAGAAGAAATACGAAGAAAATTGCTTTTTAGTTAGAACAGAACCAGGCCAAATGTCTCCTTCCCTTCTTTTCTCATACTTATTTCATGGGATAAATAAGAATCACCTGTATACTATTATTACATTACATAACATTACACAATGACCATTTTCAAGGGTCCTCTTACATTCTTATCAGAGGTATATTATTTAACCCCAATATATGCTGAATACTGGTTCAGGAATTAGAAATGTTTAGAAACTCCTCACCAAGTGGTGATCTGACAAATTCACAGAAGTGGCGAACGTCATTCTTGGACAGTATCTTGAAATCAATGACTTCAAAGATCGGCAGACTTTGGTATATTCCATACCACACACCAATGCGAACATCCAATACCTGTCCATTTATCAACATCAAATCGTCTTTATGGGCCGAAAATAATTTCTCGCTCATATACAAAGACATCTCCTCTTCGCCATTTGTTAAATTGAGGCAATGAAGATTCCTAACTACCATTTGACAGAAAAAACCTTCAATAAGTTCTTTATTGGATCCGCAGAACAAGAAATCTACTAAGCGAACAACAGTCCTAAATCTTTTGGACGGATGAATATTGTTTAGCTTGTCTCCGCTTCCATCGTCAACATTGTAGTTAACGTCGTAATTCGCTGCTATTTTATTCTTCAAACATTTTAAATCTACTACCAGCTGGCTCATGTAATACCGTGGTAGTTTTCTGAAAAGGGCAAACAGAACTAACAGGTAACCAATACGATGTAGTGGTGTTACTTCTTAAATAAGGGCATTGTTCATCTCTGCTTCAAAGTAAGAGAGAAAAGAAGAATTAAAAATAAAAAAATAAAAAAATAACGACAACTGCAGGACTCGAACCTGCGCGGGCAAAGCCCAAAAGATTTCTAATCTTTCGCCTTAACCACTCGGCCAAGTTGCCATATTATTATTGACATTGTTGTATTACGGGCTCGCCTAATACCAGATGTCTTGACAATCCTAAAGTCGTTTAGGAGAGTAACTTGTTGTCAGACTTATTATTAACGTGATTCACCGAATGTTACTTATCCTATATAATCTATATAAGATCTGAATCTAACTAAAGGGTGGGAGCGCGGAATCTCGGATCTAAACTAATTGTTCAGGTATTTATACGTTTGGTTGGTTTGGTTCATCTTAGGCAAGTAGGTTGCCTAGTATACTCAATCTTGTCTGTTTCGGAACTATTGATTCGTACGTGTTTCATACATGTTTTGTGTCTAGGTTGGTAAATCTAGTAATGCTGAGGTATCTCATTTTGAGATACAACAGAGATTGATGTATCTCAACATCTTATACATCAGTAGGACGTTACAGCATCCTAAACGTTTTATCAAAACGTTTATGAAACAAATGTGTGAGAAATGAGTGAATATTGAGATAATTGTTGGCATTCCGTTGTTGATGAAGGCTATAATATAGGTATACAGAATATACTAGAAGTTCTCCTCGGGGATATATTGGAATCCACAAGAGGGAATCAATATTTCTACATAATAATATTACTATTTCTTCTTTCGTTTGTATGTTGTCATTTATTACCATATTACATTATCAATCCTTGCCTCTCAGCTTCCACTAAGTTCGATGATTGTTTCTCAATCTTTATGTCATCTTCTTACACCGCATGTGATAATATACTAATAAGATGAATACTAGTCGATAGATGATAGTTGATTCTTATTCCAACACATGCTATAATCGAATGAATTTGATCGATCCAGCCGGAATTACATTTTCTAATCGTACTTCATAATTTCGTTTTATTGCAAGTCTTTTAGATAGTTAGCTTCTTGGGCTGCTCCACTAAACAGATAATTATAGTCTGATCTTGGCGCTTTACTCGACCTTACTATTTTCTGCAGCTTTTTGTATCGGATTTGGATCCAAGACAATTGTTGTAATTCCATTCTTGGCATAACCCTGTGTAGGTTCTGCAGCTAAGCTGTCTTTTCTTCGAGTCGTCCCTACGTCGTATATTACCCGTGTCATAATGTTAGAGTATCCTTTAACATGTGTAGAAAAGTAAATATAGAATAATGTAAGGTGCAAAAATCAACAGATTTGAAAAACTTTAAAGGGGGTGATTGAAAAGGGAGAGTTATATATATATATATATATATATATTGATTGACAATTGATCACCACCATCATTTAACTACCTACCGGACTGCTTAGTCGACAATCGCGTTAAAAATGAAGGTGGGAATTATAATGGGTTCTGTCAGAGCGAAGAGAGTATGTCCTGAAATTGTAGAATACGTAAAACGTACAATCGAAAATAACGAAAAATTGGTAGATGAGAAGGTAAAAATACAAATACTAGATTTACAACAGATCGCTCTTCCTTTATATGAAGACGATGACGAACCGATACCGGCGCAAATAAAGAGTGTGGACGAGTATGCAGACAGCAAAACTCGATCATGGAGTCGCATTGTAAATGCATTGGACATTGTTATATTTGTTACACCTCAATACAATTGGGGCTATCCAGCAGCTTTGAAAAATGCAATCGATCGCCTTTATCACGAATGGCACGGAAAATATGCTCTGGTGGTAAGCTACGGCGGTCATGGCGGTGCTAAGTGTAATTACCAACTTCAAGAGATACTACATGGTTTAAAGATGAATGTTGTAGGTGGAGTGACAGTAAAAATACCAGTAGGTATAATGCCATTACCCGAGGACATAGTCTCACAGTTCAGCGTGCACAATGAGGAGATTCTGCAATTACTCGCCTCTTGCATTGATGCAACGGAGAATAAGCCATGAAGTTTAACTGTCATGACAAAAAGACAAAAAGGCAAGTTCAATTATTATAGGATACTGTAATTCAGGCTTTAACTAATATTTAGTTTTGAGTGCAAAAGTATCTCTACCAACAGTGATTTGGGCTCTTGCATTACCTATACACCATTAATAAACTCACTTCATCAAGTTTTATCGAAATTTTTTCTTTCAGAATATATATGAATATATATATGCATAGTGGTATGGTGTTCATTTAATGTACTTATTTGTAATAAAAAAGATAAATTAAAACTAGAAATTCGAGTCGACGGTCAAAGCTGTTCTCAATATTCTTCAGCATTTGAAATCTTTAACATATCAATTTTTAAATAGGTTCTTTTTCTTCTATAGCTCGGAATATAAGCATTCATGTATGACCACGTCGTAACACGATCGAACCAAGCGACTTCTTCTTGCGCAAATTTCCTAGCAATACCAGGCACACCTCCTTGACGGTCAAATGCAATTCTTGCAGTTTCTCGTTCAAAATCCATTTGACATAAAGCCAGGTATTTCTCCTGTTGTTCAGGCTGCAGTTGGAGATACTGTTGGTAGGTGATTTCTTTGTAATAGACAGTCTTCATTCTAGATATGTTCGAGGCTTTTTCTCTTTATCTAATGAATTTCTTTCTGCCTTGAAGCCGCTTTCATTTCAGAAAATTGTTTTATGATCCATCTGGAACGTAACCTTTTTTATACGTTTTATATTAAAGCACCCCGTCATCGTAGCTTGTCCTGGACTCAATTTTACTCATTCTTCTAACATTTTTCTTGCCAAGGGCGGCCCTGGAAGAAGGGTCCCGATATGTGGATAGCGCCACACATTCAATTAGGGGAAATATTATTTCACCCCATTCAAGCACGCAGTGGGTTTATTCGCCATTCGACACGATAAACATGCTATTGAATAGGGAATAGTGCATAGAAAATTCAGTTCTACCTACGAGGTGTCTGCTTATGACGTGGCTTTTTTGTTACTCTTGGCAAAAAGTACATATATATGATTCCAAACATAATGTTTTCTTTTCAAAAAAGAAGCGAAAAAGTTAGCTTTTCTTGGAGAAAGAACAGAAGCTGAGCGGCGCATCAGGCTTGGGTTTGCTTTATGTTGCATAATAACTGTATCACTTAAACCTGCCTTACAGGATTAAACCTATTAACCCCGATGAAAACGCATCAACAAACCCTTAACACTGTACTTTTACCTGGTCAAATACATAAACACACAGCACTGCGTATCATCCCCCTTATATGAGAAACCCTTTTTTTCTTGGCAAATATTTCAGACAAAACGCGGACAACATTACCTGTTTAGCCGCCTGCCACAGAAAATACGTAGGTTTCTCTGGAAAATGGAATAGTGGGTTTAAGCTCAAAAGCATCCTCTCCAGCCATATCTATGTTTTTTAAGGGTCTAGGGTCCATTTGATCGAAAAGAATAAATGGTCAAGCACATTGTTCCAGTTAATGTCCGTTGCTCTTTTTGAAGGCTATTATTATAAGACAAGAGTTTCTTTGAAGGAAGCTATATTATCTTTTCTGGTTGAAGCAATTTTCTTAAATGTAAAACAATCATTTACCTTGAAATCGAGTATTGCAACCAATAACAAGAAATTGCTATGAACATCAAGACTTTGTGCCATCAAGAATACAGAAGAATCTCAGTTGAATCGTTACTGAACCCAGTAGAAGAGGCACTAGATTGCGGAAAGTCGCAGCCTCATCCAAAACCCAGTACTAAACCCACTAATGAATCTTTGTGTGCCAGAACGAATAATACTGCTGTCCAACACAATGTCCAAAAGAGAAAAGGTGTCACCAGGAGATGTCCACAGTGTGCGGTAGTAAAGACTTCTCCGCAATGGAGAGAGGGTCCTGATGGACAAGTGACATTGTGTAATGCCTGTGGACTATTTTATAGAAAGATATTTTTGGTTTTTGGCAAGAGCCTGGCAAAGCGGTACTTCAACGAGATAAAAGGTGTGAGCGTAAAAAGAAAAATTCCGAAAAGCCTCTATGGAGTTGCGAGAACGCACTAAGAGAATTTATTTCTACCCTAAATATTATATATTTATGTCACATCAGTAATTATACATTTATCGAACTCGAACAGTTGACGGCGAACGTTAATGCGTTATTCGCAAGTCTACTTTGCCACACAAAGTAAGTGGTTTCTCAGTTCCTTTAATTTTCTTTATCGACGTAGTCCCTGACAGAAAACCTTCACTGAAAATGTAAGATGAAGTTACGTATCAAATACCGGTGATATGATAGTTTGTTAGTCGATATATATATATAGTGGCATACTTCTCAATGAAATTTTGTTTATATTACGTTCTACACGCATTCAATTATGAAGGCCACCACAAAAACTGCAAACTTATCATTAATGTACCCTATTCATTTGAATGAGATATATTAGGATTCTTATATTTTTTATAAAGAAACCACAGTCGAAACAGAGCATTAATGGCCCGCCTTCAACCCCTCCTCCATGGTTCTTCGGATCATCACTAAAACATCCCGCCGGATCCAGAGCTGTTTCCATTACTGAAATCATAGGAAGACTCGCCTTCGTTTCCATTACCAGATCTGACAAAAAATTCATCCCATACAGATCGCGAAGTAACCTGAAAAAGAATATCCATAATATCTTGATTATTGGTATTTAACTGGCCATTCACTGCAGAAGATATATTTGTAGAAACATTTTCATTTATCACTGGATTAGTTTCGCTCACATCTATAATATCAGACTGGGGAACATTACTATGTTTCTCCAGTTCGGTAAAAAATTCTTCTAAAGGTATATCAAAAGGTGCTTTCTCTTCAACGTTGTATTTATTAAAAGCTTTATGATCGAAAGTGCTGTCATCAAACCCAAGTACATTAGTTTTTTTACCATAACCTGACATACGCTTTGCTTGGGAGGCTAGAGTATTTGAACCCGAAAAAATTCCATTGTCGTCATTCAATTGCATAAATTTTAACTTTATCACAACTGATGACAAAATTTTGTAACTAGTGTAACAGGTTTTTGCGGATTCGCAAAAACCTATCAAATTCTTCAGTACTATCAACACTTTTTCAGTGTATTCAGAAACTTTCTCTTGAGAGTCATTTATGTTGTTTTTTGAGTAAAAGTTCACGTAAAGATAAGTCATACCTGTCATGAACATGTTGTGAACTGCCACCCACGTGTAACCAATTTTTTTATTGACACAAAGGTTGTAAAATACGTCTATGGTGCCCTTTGTACTGTCCAGGACAATTTTAAAAGCGGTATCATTCAAAGTAGGGCATTTCGGAGAAAGTCCATAAAGAATACTCTTCGAGTAATGATAGTTCAGATCAAACCAGATGCTATTATATTTGCAGTTCATTCTATCAAAATTTTTCGGGACGTCCACTTGAAACCAACGTTCAAGCTCATTGTGCGTTTCGATTCGCCAACTCTCGAGATCCATAAACCTCCTGGGTAATTCTGCACCGGGTGCGTAAAGTATTCTCACTATGCTGGCTTGGATCCTTCTGATTTTATACATAGCCAATGCGATAACTTTCGAGGACGGATTCGGGCTTGGTAGGTCTGAGTAATCGTCAACATCCTGGTTAGTTAATGTGATGAGGGAATCGTCCAAAAGACTAGGATACCTGGTGGTGATGCTTTCTTCAGGAATACCAAAAGGTCGACCAAAATAAGAACAAATTTGCCGGTCCAAGGAGTAGACGCACCAAAATAGACGCCTGCGAATATCTCTGGTAAAGGCATCATAATTCTTATTAATTTTTTCTGAGTGCAAACCTAGATCAACAGTTAATCTTAGCACTGAACCCATGGTATACCAAACACCCGGAACATTCGGCCTCATTATCGAATAGATTACCATGAGCAAAGTGCCTGCCAATGCCTCCAATCTGTCTGAAGATGAAAATATAGAGGCGATATATTTGGTAGCGCGTCTTTTGTATGTAGCGACAGTAGTAATATCTGACTTCAGTACCTGCGTAGCATGGCCAATAGCGAATATAATGTTTAAAAAAAAGTAAGGTATATGAAATTTTGTCGGTAGTTCAATTACCGAGCATATTTTGTCGTTTTGCAAAGACTTCCAAGTGTCATACCATGGAACATCCTCAGAAAGGCATACGTTAATCTTCTCGATAACGTTATCGTTCTTTGGTTCCGTATGCGCTGAAAAACTACTAGCGGTTGGAATTTCAAACGCGGTATTTATGTTTGTCTGATCAGAAGCCAATGCAATATCGGAATTCCAGGGGCCATAAATAGGTTCAAAGTATTTTTTCAAGAAAAGTTCTCTATGCAGCAAAGGTAGCTGTGAATTAGTATCCACAAAAAACCTTGATATCATAACTTCAGCAGCATGACGAGGTGGTAGCTCCAATGGATCAAAGTGAGGATTATTCTCAGCTTCGGCATATTCGTTGTATTTCTGTTCTCTTAGTTTAATATCTTCATCCAATACATCATCTCCAGATTCTTGTCGAAAATTAGTTGCTGTAAAAACCAATCTCGCAAATGAGATGCCAGATGAATCCCCTAAAAACGAGTTAAAACTACTTTCCCTTATCGTGCCCAATGCACTGATCTCTTTATTACATTGGCGCAGCTCTTCCGCCCTTGCATCTGAAGTCATAGGGCTGCCTTTTTCAGGTAATAAAGCGCTGCCGTCTTCTTCTTTTGAGTCTGCCAGAAATTCTTTACGTTGAATATTTATAGTCTGTGGGCTTCCCATAGGTTTGCCCATTGAAACTGAGGATGTCATGGAATGCCCTTTCTGAACCAAATAATCGGCTAATAAGCCATTATGTGGCAGTAACCCCTCTTGTCCCAAAGATGAGACTGAACTGTATTTTTTCAAATCAAAAGGCTCATCGTCACTCGTAGCAGGTATATTTCCCCGTATTTGCATGGGATCTACACCATATTCTTTCAATGCACGCATCATGACAGCCAATCTATCTTCCAGAAAAAAGACATAAGATCTGGGAATATCCTTTCCGGTGGCGGGGTCCAAGGAAACACACGGTACCTCTAGTTTGGCACACCTTTTGCAGCTCGGGAACTCCTGATCACATTTAATTTTCTTCAATCGACATCGTTTACATGCAGTTCTAGATTTAGAAATTCCTATATTAGGAGAGTCTCCTCTTTTTGATAACTCGGTTCTATTACTTTTTTTGGAGTCGAATTTTTTCTGCTTCATGATTTAATCATCATCTTCGTATGTTTTATATACTCTAAAGGGTCACTCCTGTGCGTTTAACGCAAATCACCTTACGTAACTAAAAATTTTCATTTTTGGTATTGTGAATATTTGATGTAGCTCATCGCGGTAAAAGAAAAAAAAATGAGAATCAATAATTATAGTTTCAAGAGGATGTAAACAAAAGATATCCACAATCAAGGTGGGCCCAAATTCGACGAAGAGGAACAATTAACTTCCACAGTAATGAAGTTGGGTATCATACCTTACCAGGAGAGTACCGATATTGTTTACAAAAAAGTTTTTCAAGATCAGCAAGAACAGAAGAGACCTAATCTACCACAATTAGAAATAACGCACCAAATCAAGTCATCCGTCCAGGGTACGAATTATGAGTTTGTACGCACAGAGGATATTCCATTGAACCGAAGACACTTCGTGTACAGACCGTGTTCTGCAAATCCCTTTTTCACCACTTTAGGGTATGGCTGTACAGAATACCCGTTTGACCACTCTGGGATGAGCGTTATGGACAGATCGGAAGGATTATCCATTAGTCGAGATAGGAACGATCTGATAAGTGTCCCAGACCAATACGGTTGGAGGACTGCAAGAAGCGATGTATGCATCAAAGAAGGGATGACATATTGGGAAGTGGAGGTAATTCGTGGAGGAAACGAGAAATCTGCACCGGGTGTTGATAATAAGGAAAATGCAGATGATTTAGTAGACGAAGTACAAAGCGGTATATATGAAAAAATGCACAAGCAAGCGAATGACACCCCACATCTACGGTTTGGAGTTTGCAGGAGAGAGGCTAGTTTAGAGGCACCCGTAGGATTTGATGCGTACGGGTATGGTGTTAGAGATATTTCGTTAGAATCTATTCACGAAGGAAAATTAAATTGCGTCCTGGAAAATGGCTCGCCATTGAAAGAAGGTGACAAGATTGGATTTCTACTGAAGCTTCCTAGTATTCCTACACAAATCAAACAAGCTAAGGAGTTTACTAAGAGAAGAATCCTTGCATTGAACTCTCATATGGATATGATGAATGAGCCATGGAGAGAGGATGCTGAGAATGGTCCTTCAAGGAAAAAATTAAAACAGGAGACAACAAACAAGGAATTTCAAAGGGCATTATTAGAAGATATTGAATACAATGATGTTGTCCGCGACCAAATCGCCATCAGATACAAGAACCAGTTGTTCTTTGAGGCAACAGACTATGTGAAAACAACGAAACCAGAATATTATTCCTCTGATAAAAGAGAAAGGCAGGATTACTACCGATTGGAGGACTCATTTCTTGCTATATTCCAAAACGGTAAGTACCTAGGCAAGGCATTTGAGAATTTAAAACCGTTTTTACCACCATTCAGTGAATTACAATATAATGAAAAGTTCTATCTTGGATATTGGCAACATGGTGAAGCTCGTGATGAGTCCAATGACAAAAGCATAACCAGTGCGAGAAAGAGAAGACAGCAACAAAAGAAAAAGAAGGGGTTAATACTTAGAAACAAGTACGTGAATAATAGCAAATTGGGTTACTATCCAACAATTAGTTGTTTTAACGGAGGAACAGCCAGGATAATTAGTGAAGCAGATAAGATGGAGTATCTCGATCAAATTCAATCAGGTTACTGTGTTGAAGGGTGTTCAAAAGTTAACACACTAGATACATTGTACAAAGAACAGATAGGGGAAGACATAGTCTGGGACATAATCGATGAATTGGAACAAATCGCCTTACAGCAATAAACAAGCATACAAATGAAAATAATCGAAGTGCACTGAAAGAGCGTATTTTATATATGGTTATACATTAATAAAGACAAGTTCATAATCCGTATCTTCTTCAAATTCCGAAAGTGTGAGGACGTCACCACTTCGTAGCTCTATATATCTGGCTGCAGGAATTGCAACGTTGTTCAAACATGTCCCATTGGAGGAATCCAAATCCATGACATAGCATTTCAAAATGCCACGAATGTTTCTAAACTGAATAACGCAGTGCTGCTTTGAGGAAGTTTCTTCTGGTATACCAATGTCCGCGACCACCGTCTCCTTTCTATCGTCAAGTTCTGCGTCCAGACTGCGCCCCAGTTCACGACCGACTAAATAACAGCTCCTGCCATTCAAATCGTATCTTTTCCACGGTGCTTTATTTTTGTCATTCTTTCTGTATATCACTAGTTCATAAACACTCCTATCTCGCGGCTGCAATCCCAGCATATCCATGTATTTATCAGGAGAAATAGCGTCCTGTGGCTCTACATGCTTCAAAGCTATGCCTTCTCTATTATTCGACTCCAGCTCTAACAAACCGGAAGGGCTGAAGTCAGGCAGAATATCGACATGCTGCGATTTGAATTTTTTGCTATCGTGGCCATAATTCCTCGCGTTATAAGGTCTTTTGCGTCTGTGGAACATGCTTATACACAAATGTAGCCGAATATGAAGTACATCATGCTTGCAGTGGCTTTTTCATCATATCAAGACTTCTATTGAAGAACGCCTCTATTGCCAGTTATGTGAAAAGGAAGCAAAAAAAGAAAAAGAAAAAGAAAAAAGATCAACGTGTTGAATGAAAAAAAATTACTTCGAGATGAGATGAGATTAAATGAACAGGATTAAGAACACATTTGCTGTCGCTAAGAGGTTAAAGCTAAGTAGAGTTATGACGAATTCAGAATTACCAAGCATATTCGAAGGAACAGTTGATTTGGGGATTATTGGTGGTACAGGTTTATATAATCTTGACTGTCTAGAGCCCATCGCTTTACTTCCACCCATGGTAACACCATGGGGTACTACATCGTCTCCCGTCACAATCTCTCAGTTCGTAGGAACCAACAGCCATTTTCACGTTGCTTTCATCGCAAGGCATGGTATCAACCACGAATTCCCACCAACCAAAGTCCCATTTAGAGCCAACATGGCGGCCTTGAAGAACCTAAATTGCAAAGCCGTCCTTTCCTTCAGTGCCGTGGGGTCCTTACAGCCCCACATTAAACCTAGAGATTTTGTGTTACCACAGCAAATAATTGACAGAACCAAAGGCATAAGACATTCTTCGTATTTCAACGATGAAGGCTTGGTAGGCCACGTTGGTTTCGGTCAGCCGTTCTCCCAAAAATTCGCAGAGTATATCTATCAATTCAAGAATGAGATAACAAACCCTGAATCCGAAGAACCATGCCATTTGCATTACGACAAAGACATGACCGTTGTATGTATGGAGGGCCCACAGTTCTCCACTCGTGCTGAATCTAAGATGTACAGAATGTTCGGTGGTCACGTTATTAACATGAGTGTTATTCCTGAAGCCAAATTGGCACGTGAGTGTGAGTTGCCTTACCAGATGATTTGTATGTCTACCGATTATGACGCATGGAGAGACGAAGCAGAACCTGTTACCGTGGAAACCGTTATTGGTAATTTGACCAACAATGGGCGCAATGCGAATCTCTTAGCCTCCAAGATCATCGTTTCAATGGCCAAAGAAATCCCTGAGTTCATGCATACTGGCGATGGGCTGCGCGGCTCCATTAAGAAATCTATCTCTACCAAACCGGAGGCCATGTCCAAGGAAACCTTAGAGAGACTGAGATACTTATTTCCTAACTATTGGTAATGGTTACCCCTAATTATATGTAAAATACAAATGTGAGAGAAAACATATAGCTATAGAAAGTTTTAAATTTTTTTTTTACTGTTTTTTTTATATTTTCCCCCTTGGAGACTGTGAGTTCATCATGTATGCGTATTTACTACTTGGAATGTAGCCCTTTCTAGTTACAGGCGTATGCGGAGAGTTATTGTCGTTATTAGGACTCAATAATGTGTTACTGGTACCGTTACCTCTCTGCAGAGTGCCGAAGACGCTCTTCATGTGCAAGGAATGAGATTGTAGTTTTGTCTGTTCCTCTGCCATTTCCCTCTGTCTTGCTTTTAAAGGTGTCTCTAGGCCTTTGAAAAGATATGCTGGATGATTTTTAGAGTTTGTTTGAGGAATATGCGTTTTGTTTTGTGCCATTTTGCGAGTCTTGAAAGTGGACACGTAGTGTGGCTGTTGTGGTTGCAACCCAGTATCGATGGATGACTGTATGTCCACGCCCAGAAGCCTCTTTTGCCTGTCAGTGAGCTTCAAATCACTAACTTTGACGGTGGATAAGAGCTTCCAAAGAGAAAACAGTATATTGAGTGAGATCACTAGGTGGAACAAGTAGTCAATAAGTTCCGCCGTCAGCCAACTGAACGTGGAGTGATATATGATGTTGGCTTGCTTTACGGAGTGAAACGTCAATAAGTACAGATGCATCCTAGACAACCTGTTGCAAAACTGCCTCCCAACATTAGTGTTGTCCCCGAAGAACTTAATGAACTTCACCAACAGGTTCCAGAACGCAAACGCAATCGCGTTTGTAATAATTCTCTGTGTCTCCATCTCCTTGTTTACCGTTCGCCGGGATAGCTCCTTGAGCACAGGACTTTCAAAGTTGCCCAATTTAAACATGGAAGTGTCATTTTGCGCCTGTGATGAGGGTTTGCTGTCTGTGTCCGGCAGTGGTCCGGGCACGTCATTATCGTCCAGGCCCAATTGGCCCGCCTGAGTCCTCATAGTTCCCTTTGCTACTATTTTGCTTCTGATACTGTACTAGAACGGTGTATACTGTCCAGTTCCTATAACATAAATCTTTTTGTCCATCATAGCCTATCTTGTTATTGTTATTATTACCATTATTATTATTACCACTACAGAATTTCATTTTTTTTTTTCATTTTTCTTTTCATTATAGCCCTGACAAACACCTTAGGAGACCTAAGAAATATTATCGATATCAACAAAGGAACCTAGGAAAAAGCTATTCAAACCCTGAAGATAATAGGTTTAGACCCTCTTTTCTTTCTTTTTTTTTTTTTTTTAGAAAACCTCAGTATTCACAGTCTAAGGAACTGATAAAGAGAAGCTTTATGAAGGCAGTCTACGGTGCAACGAAGGTTGAACATATCATTTACTCGTGGGGGCTACCAAATAGCTTTATCTTTTTATAATATAGAGATTTGATATTAGCTTTTTCGCAGCGCGTAAAGGAAACCCACGAAGCATCGCTTAACTTACACATTTTTCTTCGTTCTCCCCTATTGAAGAGAATTTAGACTGGGATAGATTTATCTTTCTTCGAGCCAAGTACTGCTTTTGAGTTCTTTCAGTTCATTTTTCAGCGTTTGACAATAAAAACTGAGTGAAACAGTACTTCTCTGCCTGCTTAAGACTTTAGGGAGCTTTTTTCGGATCATCATCAGATGGGATTTATAGCAAATATACTCTGCTGTTCTTCAGATACTTCCAAAACACATCGTCAACGCCAGCAACCAGAAACTAATCACAACCGCAACCGCAACCGCAAGCACAGTCAAAACCAAGCACAAAGTCAAAGCCGAAAGCAGAAGGCTACTCCAAACGGTGATAAGATGCAATATTCCACACCAGAAATCCTTTTATCTAGTTCTGATTCAGGCAGCAATGCGGGCTCCAAGGTAAAACAGGCTAATGGAAATAGCAGCAATGGGAAGCTAGGGCCCTTATCAAGAAACCACTCCAACGACTCGTACGATGAGGAGAAAGAATATGAAGATTACAATGAAGGAGACGTGGAAATGACGGAAGTTAACAATGCCGGAGAAGAAGAAGAAGACGACGAAGCAAAAGAAAAGCAAGACCATGTCGTCCATGAATACAATGTTGACGCAGATAGGAATTCGAGTATTACTGACGGGGGTCCACAACAGAGTCAGTATCAGGTGGATCAAGAAACTATAAATCCGCAATATGTGGCCAGCAGCCCTGATAATGACCTGAACTTGATAGGCACTACAGACGAGGACTTCTCCGACCTGACGCATTTGCAACCAGACCAGTACCATGCGCCCGGCTACAACACCTTGCTACCACCCAAGTTGCAAGTATTTCAACAGAAAAAATGTCTGATATTGGATCTGGACGAAACTCTGGTACACTCTTCTTTTAAATATATGCATACAGCTGATTTTGTTTTGCCCGTAGAAATTGACGATCAAGTTCACAATGTCTATGTCATTAAAAGGCCGGGTGTCGACGAGTTCTTAAACAGAGTGAGTCAACTATACGAAGTTGTTGTTTTCACGGCAAGTGTTTCGAGGTATGCAAACCCCCTTTTGGATACTCTGGATCCCAATGGATTCATCCACCATCGGTTATTCAGAGAAGCTTGTTATAACTACGAAGGCAACTACATCAAGAACTTATCGCAGATCGGAAGACCATTATCCGAAACAATCATTCTAGATAATTCACCGGCCTCTTATATTTTCCATCCGCAACATGCTGTTCCAATATCTTCTTGGTTTTCAGATACTCATGATAATGAGTTACTGGATATTATCCCACTTTTGGAAGACCTTTCATTGGGAAACGTGTTGGATGTGGGGAGCGTATTGGATGTAACGATATAGATTGCTCAGTAACATAAAAAGCAGGCTCTTTTTATCCCCCCCCCCTTCAATTATGTGTTTGGTCGAACTCATAATTCCCTTCTTTATACACTAAACGTCACCGGATATTTATCAACTTAATGAATTAATTTGGTTATTACATGTATCAATTGTACTTTATGTGTAACATCTACAGATACATATATCCGTATATACTAGCATATATATAAATATATACTCTGTACATATATCTATATCATGCCTTCCTTTCCTCCTTTATGACTGATTTATATTTTACACAGAAAGTCACAAGAAAAAACAATTACTTCATTTTGCATTAGGAAATCTCAAATTCTCTATCATTGGCTTACCAATTCTATCAATAACATCATGTGCCCATAAAACGTCCAGATGGGAATACTCATCAATATACCAAATTTTGTAGACCGCGTTCGCTTCATGATTAATGAAATGGTTAATTAGTCGTTCACCGTCCACTAACCTATCTTGCTTAGGAATAAACATCATAATGTGTGGGAAATCTTCACCATTTTGTCTTTTCGAATTTAAGTGTAGGTTGTTGTTATTCAAACTAGTGCCACCGTCATCATCATTCTTGGCAATGGGAAACCATGTTTTCTTATCCGGAAAAATTTTCTCTGCACCCTTCTTAAAACTTAGCTTATTTGGTTGAGGTGACAACCACCATTGCATTAATTTGACTGAGATGTGGACTGGCGAAAATAAAAAATTTCGGTCCCTCAAAACTCTATCCCATAAAACATCATTCCAATCAAATAAGTAGTTGAACATAATGTATGAAAGGAACGAAAAAATCTTGGTTCCAACCATCAGTTTTCTCATTGTCATCATCAAGGGAATAAACGATCTTCTTCCAAAATACCACGGAGAATCAATGCCTTTTGCCATTAGTCTTACGAATGCTTTTTCATCCAATAAAGGTCCAGGGTACACCGCAGGTGCCAAGGCCACAAAATTTTCTAGCTTATCCACTAATTTAAAATCACTTGCGTATAGTTTCTCACCATTAACAAGTCCCATGAATCCTTGTGTTGTACCTTGTGAATGCGCCACAAGCGATAATTTAGCATATCCAGTACTATCCAGAACATAGGTTACAAGTGCTTTTAAATCATACTGAACCATCTGGTGCATATCCCAATCCCATTTCTTAGAAGGATCATTACCTAATTTTTTCATGTTCCACTTGGCATGTAGTCCACATCTGTTATTACCCAACCAAACATCAAATCCGGATTCATAAAGAAAGTAGGCCAGGGATTTTCTACCTGAAGATGCGAAGGCCCCGCAGCTCTGCAAAAGACCGTGCAATAGCAGAATGGGTTCGCGTTTCACTTCCTCTATACTATCGTTTAACCTAGACTTGAAGTGCCACAAATCAATAATAAAGCCGTCGTCTGTCTCCACCTCAAATTCTTGAATATCAATACCGTACTCCTTATAATAGTATTTCAAGTCAGGTACCAGCTTGGTATCCTCGGCAAGCGCAATATTTTGAAACGGATTCTCTGCAGCATATGGGGCTTGGTTCACGTTTGTTTCCATTTTAATATTACCGTTTCCATCACCATCCCCTGATAAGGAGGCATTACTAGTCATAGACAGCTTGCTAGTCACAGTACGGTCATATTCAATATTATTCTCCTGATCCTGCCGTAAATCTAAAGGCGTAGTAGACGATATTGACAAGGGCCTAGAGTGACGCGCTGGCCGTTTTTTCTTCTTGTCATTTGACTGGATCTTGGTTCTCGAACTTCTTGTATCTCTTGGATCGTTCTTATGTTGAAAATGGACTGTCACATAATTCTTCCATAATGACAAAATGAATAACCCCGTCATAAACGAAGTAAGAATTATCGCGCTCACCAACCGCTGAACCCCATCAATAACCCAATTTACCATTTCCTTATCGTAAAGGTGCCACCGGAATCCCAAGGATAGTCAGGTATTTTCCAACAATTTTAATCGTACTTTTTGATGAGACATAATTGCGTACTATTTGTGTGAAAAAAAAACGAAGAACTTAATGCGCGAATTATTTGGATAATGACACCAATGGTGAAGCAGAATATTTACAATGACAAAAATGGGCTATTTTTGCACAGAAGACTGTTGCAAGTATGATATCATACGAATTCCAAACTTGTATACCGAAAGGAACAGATAGCTCATTGGACGCTTTATCCGAAAACAAAGAATTGTATATACAAGCCACACACTTTAACAATACAATTCTTTTACAAATCAGACTAAATGGGGAAATGGATTCCACCTATGAAATATCTTTGAAAGGACTAAACCCTCTTCTCGATATCGATACTGTGCCACTGGCAGGTAACTTAGGAAACACGGATGGCGATTATGATGACGAGGAAGAAGAGTTTGTAAGAGACCATTTATCTGACTATCAAGTGGTTACTAAGTTGGGGGATAGTGCTGATCCGAAAGTACCTGTAGTATGCGTACAGATTGCCGAACTATATAGAAGAGTTATACTCCCAGAGGTGAACGGTGCGATGGCCCAAGACGACATGCAATTCAGCCTGCTGATATCTATGAGCAGTAAGATATGGAAGGCAGCAAAGGGACAAGACGCTGACGATAATGATTTTGGCAAATTAGTTTTCATGTTAAAGTGTATCAAAGATATGTATGCAAAGTGACTCTATATAAATTAGTTATGCGTTGTATTATCTATGACTGCCATATCCAAGACTTGCACAGTTCCCTTTTTGTCACACAGGGTCATTAAGTCTCTATAGTTGACAGGATCAATAAGGCCTATACAGGCCCATGGATCCGAATCCGAGTTCGTTGACTCTCCAGGTGATGAAGTTATCAATCTGCTAATCTTTTCAATGAGTTCAGATTGCTTAGATGGCTCACTTACAACCACTTTAACTTTCATCTTCGCCCTTACAATTGGGATAATTTGCTTAGAGACCAATAATTTGATAGCCTCTAAAGCTTGCAATTTGGCAGGTTTGTTGATAACAGGGCTGAATTTCAGCTCCTGTAAAGCTTTATGGATCATTGTGGGTGGATATCTTTTCTTTGACACAGGATTAATACATTTAGCACTGACTATTGTAAGCATTTCATTGTTGACTTTATTAAGCATTAATTGCCTTTCCTTTTCCGATAATTGAATCTCTCCCTTATGCATGATCTCCTCGATCACTTCGTCAATATTTGTGGTCCCGAAACATTTTTGTAGATCTTCTTTATTGGCAACCAAGCCTTTCGAAACATTCATGAAAACCTGATGTATCTGGAGCACTTCATCCAGATCTTTTTCAATTCCTTTACGATAGTCTTGGACTTTATTTTGATAGCACGCAACTTCAAATCTCTTGCGAGCCTTTTTCAACCTCACCAATGAAACATTAGTTAACTTGATCTGTCCTGACGGTTGATTGATAGGCATTGAGTAGTTTACCTTTTCTTTCTCACGACTATTTTAGCTGTTTATAAAAACTGTTACTGCTGCTTGAAATCACTTGAAAGTTCGGGCTAGAAAATTTTTTTCATGCACATTATTATATTATGCAAGGCACTGAAAGGAACAATACATGCTAAGTTTTTTTTCTTTCATGAGGTCATAATAAATTAAAAAAACAGTCAATACATAAATGCGAAGCTAAAGTACACAGTTCTATTTCTTTTCGTCGTAATGTAGTAACTACAATCAATCAACTTTTTTTTTGCTTTTACATTTCATTTATTCCTTTTTCTTAGGATCCAGAGTTTCTTGCAAAAGTAACAAAGAACAATGCCGGTAGGAATATTGAAAAAGCTGGGTATAAGACAAGTAAAAACAATGTTTGGTTCAAAGTAATGCCGGAGAATTCCTAGTGTACAATTTCCAATATTTCGAAATTGCTGCGTGAGTCCCTAAACAGAATAATAGTAAGCTTTTCTTTCTTTTTAAGGCCGTTTATTGTATAGAAAAAAGTGCGGAATGCTGTTAGAAAAAAATAGTCATATTATCATGATAAAACCCATCTCTTGGCAAACATATCTAAAATAGCTCTATAATGGCCAATAACACCCAAAACTACGAAGAAATGCCAAAAAGTGTGCGAGCAACCAAAATAATCAACCCACCATAGGGATTTAAATGATTTGGCATGCGAGGGGCAGGACTTGCATTTGGAATGGGCGGTTGGCACCTTCCTAAAATGAATTTCCCTTTGCTTTGTGATGATTTCTAAATCAGTAGATAATTCGTAGTTTGTTGGAATAGTTTTATCAACTTGAACGTCAGACCTAAATCGTTCAGGAATGAACGAACCGTAGAAGACCACACCAACCAAATACCAAACAACGGATTTGTACGTGACGGGACTAAATAGCCTTGCCGCATAACGAAGATCAGTCAAAAATATCAAATGTAAAAATGACAATACACCCATGGTAGCTAATAGAATGAAGAATCTAATTCTTAATGGCCTTGCCTCAGGTCTATCAAAGCGAGGGGACCAATTCATAAACACACCAAATACACCTAGTGCCAAAGAAATACTCATGTAAGTGCACATCGCCCAATAACATGAATACATGGTAACAAACTCAGTTGTTAAAATTGAGGCTGTTATCAAGATCGTAATACCGCTATAATCAACACAGGCAAATTTAGAACGCAGATTTAAGAAGGACGTACCGTTGAACGTATGCCAAAATACAGAACTCAGCATACATTTCAACGCAGCCGCCAAAAACATGAATACAATCCATCTAGCTTGTGATGGGACCTGGGAATTCTGCCAAACTTCAGATTGAGGAAAATCAAAGATTGCCAGGTAAATTATATACATGGCTCCCAACAAATGAGACCAAATATTGGAAGTTTCATTATGCCAGCCGTACCAGTTGAAGATGGACAGCAATGACTTGGAATGGGTATTATAAAACCTATAGCCATGGATTATGTATCTGTTTTCTCTCCATGGAAATGGTAATTGGTAATAATGTAAGTGTTGAGTTTCACCCAGATTATATGCTTTGCCATGGTTGTATGAATTTATGAAGGACTTGATATCGGTAGTTGGATTCAAAGGTTCTTCAATCAAAATTTCCGTTTTTATCATGGATTTTTTCACTGGACCGCAATAGTCTTTCACACTAGAAATATAATCGTTTTCCTCTTTGATTCTCGTTTGGATGGAATGGTTTGTTGAGGAACGTGAGGAGGACTTCACTTGGGAACATACTGTTGAGGATGAGGACACCAATGAAGTGGACGTAGAAGCATTGTTTAGCTTGAAAGTAGAGACTGAATTCACCAAAGTGACTGCATCTGAATCTCCCAGTGAAAACTGGGACTCTGCATTCAAAGACTTGCCACTATTTCTTTTGTATACAGAACTTGTTACCTTCTTCTCTTTTGGAGAGTCTATTATCTCCAAATCGTCAAAGAGTCCATTTTCAGAGTGTTTAATACTTTCATCAATAGCTGAAAATGGATGAGGAACGAATTTCGAGTAATTGTAATTATAGATGGATTTACTGGATTTTTTCACCTTCTGAAAATTGTCTACACCCTTCCTCTTTAACCTTGATAAAGATCCCATGGGTGAGGGTATGTACTGAGTTAAGCTTTTGCTCGAAGGGTCCATCATGTACTTGATTGATAGTCTGTTGGAATATGAACTATTTTTCAACTTATCTGCGTTGCAGCTTCTTCTTTGTCCACTTTGCAATGGCTAAACTTTAACAGACGGCAAAATAAATATTGAGTTTGAACTAACTGTGTTCTAAAGAAAAAAGGAATGTCCACGAACTTATTATAAGAAGAGTAAACCACCACTTCGCTCGAATCCACCGCCAAGCTTTCCAGATGTACACCAACGCTGTGTCACCGTATGACTATATACCTTATTCATCAACACTTTCTCCATTTCCTGCAGGGAAAAAGAAAAGAGCGGTCACCCTGCAGTATACGAGCATCAGCCCACACCCCACACCAAAACGTTTCTTTTTCTGCGGCATTTCTTTTTTTCGGTCTGTCCCTGTCCCTTCCCACGAGGAGACATAATGATCCTCGACCTTACCCCACTTCCCCACGCCAATTAAAACAAATAAAAAATTTCTTTTGATTCTTCCGATACGCAAGTTTCATAGCATTTGAATGACTAGAAATTTGTTGGATAGCTACATAGTCTCCCACCCACCAAGATCTGCATTGCCGTCCGTTAGTCGGAATACTATGTGCGGAATCATGTTGCCAAAAACAATCTCATTCGCCAGATTCGCGTATCTTGCCCGGTTCAAATAGACGGGAGTGCTGAATTTGTAATCTTCGTTGGTCTCTCCGTATTTACTTAGATAAGGTGCAGCGTAAAACGTACCTCTTTTGCCGTATGACAGATATATCGCATTTGTGGTGGTCATTAAGAAAACTCCGTAGGAGGAGGTGATTTCGCATTCATTTCTCATGTGATCAGTGCATTCCCCCTGTAAGTAACCTTGTAGTGCTATGCTCTTTTGAATATGGCATTTTTGGCCGCACAACAAGCATACTCCGATTTCGTATTTATCACATTTATTCGATATTTCATCATTATCAAGGGTAAATTTGGAAAGGTTCAATGGCAGTTTGATAAGCTGGATATGTTCTGGTGAAGGATATGATCTTGTGTTTATGTTCTGCACCATGTCATATATTACTTGCTGGATTCTTAAATTATCATTACCATCATTATACCTTTCGATGTTTTGAGTCAATTCGTTGTAGAAGAAATCCTTTAAAAAATGGGTTAAATTGGGTAACTTGAAATACTGGAAAATAAGCTCTATTTCGTACTGCTTAGTTATCCCATAGTGATTAGGACAGTTATTGATATTATGGTCATCATATTGAATGCTGAATAATAAAAACGTTTTTCTACAAAAAATGGTCAATGACTCCAGTAATAAAAGGCATATAAAGCCTTTAATTTTCTCTAAACTTGCAACATCAAACTGAATATCATCTGGTTTAAAGAGGTCAACATACTTTTTGAAACTGCCAAACAAGTAACAAAAGCTTGGGGATGATTCCTCAGATCCGCTTGGTGATATTTTGATTTTATTTCGACAGTCCTTGTAAAAATTTACTCTCATCATATCTCTTGCAAGCAACAGCAGTAGTTGGTGGAACCTTCTTTTGAACATTTCATAGATACATAGGGTAGGTGGTTCCAGGATCTTTCCTTTATCGATACTATCAAAACTTTGGCTCATGTACAAGAGCAGATCCATATTATTACCGTCTATTAGAAACTGATTCCAATTCCATATTTTACGAGAAACTTCGTTGCTAAATTTTTTCGACTGAACAAACTTTTTATAAAGGAATGACTTCAGATCACAAAGTAATCTTAAGGTCAAAATGCATTGACTAGAAATCCTTCCCATATTCACTATTTTTCCCTCTTCCTTGTACGATCTTAATCTAAGCTCTGTATTTGAAATAGTATTAACCAGAACACTATTAACAACTTTATATGCATCCTTGATAGTTGTGACTTTTTTACCCTGAAGATCACCAATAATCATCGCCGCCTTGATAGAAATAGGGCTCATTGGGTCAAGATTTTCTTCCACTTCCATTTGCTTTTCAATACACTTGAAAAACTCACTTGCAGTTCTCTTATCTATATCATTTACTTTCGGTAGAAACGAATTACTTAAAGAGTTGCATACGGGACAATATATCAATCCTGAACCATACGATAATGGAATATTTTTTGTAGTTTGGTTTTGTATTCCACGAATGGACTTCATATGGCCACTTAAACATTTAGTATGTGATCCATGCCCGCACGCTCTTAGAACTGGTTCGCAGCTAGTTAGTTTCAATCTCGTTCCATCATCATCTTGAATTTTTTCTTGAACTGCACTGTCTTTTGTTTGCTTACCGCTGAACAGCGAATTTATCCTATTAACATCTGAAGGGTTTGTAAAGTCAATTCCATGATCACATATGTTCCGTTCTTGGTATGAAAAGTAAACAAATACGTCGTCATCCTTTGGCATCTTGCAAAATACGCAATCATCATCGCAACAACTATTGGTTGTATTACTACTATTATCTGCATCTGTTCTAGGAGGAGATAAACTAGGTGATGTTGTTCTGGGCGTACTAATCTCAGAAGTGTCTACACTATTGTTTTCCATAAATTTCAGTTGTTGCTGAGCCAACTTCTTCATTATTTTTTTCTTTCTCAATCGGGCAAGGTGTTTCTTCCTTTCAAACTCTTTATCCTTGTGTCCCTTATCTTCCTTCGGAGGCCACAATATTCCTGGTGTATATGACGTGGTTTGCTCCCTCAAATAGCTGTTTACATTTACATGAGGCGCTGTTTCCATTAAATACCTGAAAATTTCCCTAATTTTACCATGAGATTCCGAAAAATTATCCTTCAACAAACAATAATACAGGATAGAACCAATACTGTGGTAATGGCAGAATTCTGTGTCAA
The DNA here is from genome assembly GCF_002079055.1 of Saccharomyces paradoxus. Classification (NCBI taxonomy): domain Eukaryota; kingdom Fungi; phylum Ascomycota; class Saccharomycetes; order Saccharomycetales; family Saccharomycetaceae; genus Saccharomyces; species Saccharomyces paradoxus. The sequence goes on from NC_047498.1 coordinate 186,153, forward strand.
CAATTGCGTATTCGTGCCACAATATCGCCATAAATTCGTTTAAGTTATTAACTACACATAAATGAATTAAATGAACAACTCTTGGTAGTAAATTATCATAATCGTACTTTATAATGTGATCTAGGGTATTCTTCAAAAACAATCCAAAAGTGTTTACTGATGATATTGAATAAAGTCCAGAAAATAAAGTATTTTTCAACATATCTTTAACCTTTTTTGCTGGTACAAAAGTATCTTCATATTTCATTTTCTTCAAATTCGCCATATTCAGCCTAATATTCTTTTCTACATCGTACCTTCTACTGGAGGAGAGCCCTATATAGTAAGGGTCAATCTCGTCTTTATATTTTTCTTTCAATGAGAAAACGCCACTGTCAGTCAAACTTACTGGGGAGGTGTAATTGGCATATTTCTCGAGATATATGTCAAATGAAGGGTGCTTAGTGATATGTTCTGGAATGCAGTTAACGATTTGCGCGTAAGAGCATGTGTCAAAACAAAGGGCATGGATAATTTCTGATTTAAACGTTCTCTCAAAACCTTCTTTTGAAGATTTCATGACTAATGATCTCACTTCCGTAAGCAGTTGAATCAACAACAAAATGCATTCATTGACAACAGCTATAGTGGTTTCTGTATCAGGATAATCATACATTGGTACACCATTTGCCCAATGTTTCAATCCCCATCTTGAAAGGTAAGTAACCATTAGTTCATCAGGAATACACATTGCCATACTAAATTGGACGTTGAAAATGTCACTAATATAAGTAAACTCTCTCATACTGTATTTTGTGTACATCCGAGCCTGATGAGTAATTGGGGTCCCATTTCTTACCCAAAAACCGACATTTATTTGCCCAATTAGGACCAGTGTTGACAAAGCAGATTCTGATATATGTAAAGCCTTCTGCTTATCTTGGAAAACCTCGAAGAGATTAATGTAGTTTGTTAAAGGCGCAGGAATTGGCTCATATCTACCACATTGACTCCATTGAATAACAAATTTGAACAGATACGACATTGGATTAAAAAAATACTGTGTACTTACACCCACTTGGAAATTAATGGTTTCTGCGACATAATTGCATATCGTCTCTCTAACTGTAGACAAAGTTGCTTTATTCGCATCAGTTTCATTGGTTGATGCGTTATCAGATGACATAGCCTTTCTAGAATTAGTTAGTGATTCGAATTCCCGGGTCTGGGCGACGTGTAGTAGTTTAAGGACAATTTGCTTACGGAAGGCTGCGTCTTTGACCAAAGATATACTACGTGTGTATCCATCTGTCATTATCAGTATTGATGAGAAAAAGAAATAAAATGCAGAAAAATCAAAATTTTCGACCTCTACGTGTTCTTTAGTTTCCCTTTTCAATGGTAACACGTTACTGAATTCAGAGAAGGATTCGATTATTGCGTTGAATATTGCGTCATTTGAGAGCAATTCTTCTGGAACAGTGTTCGCTGACATTACCGTACAAAGGTCTTTAAAGCAAATGATTGTTCTTCGATTTCGTATAGTTTCAGTAGGCAATTTAAAGCCATTGTATAGAGAGATGGGCAAATATGACATCAAGTCCTCTGGATTGAATGCCATGAGAGTAAAAGCGAACCTAATAGTTCGTTCAATGAATCCTGATCTTATAGTCATATTTGCTATGCTAGGGTCTTGGAAAGTGTATTGCCCTAATATACTCATAAGAGTTACCTGGCACTCTTTAGCGTCTGATGCAACTGCATCATACAGAACTGAAAGATAAACATCGATGTATTGAGCGGCAAGGAACTTTCTGCTTTCATCCCTTACGGAGAATAACGACGCTATGATTTTTAACATTTTGAATTTAGATTTTTTTGAGAGGATGTTAATAGAGTTGATGATGATATATTGGAATCTGGACCCATAAAAATTGTAAAAATGGCTCACTGTGTTCGGCGAATGAGCCCTGGTCAACCTTTCATTGTAATTAGTGAGTATTTTTGAAATTTTTTCGTCTTCAATGTTCTCTAATGACCAAGGCTTGAACCATGATTCATCGCTATCTTCGTTAGATATTAAGAACCCACCTAATAAGTTAATCTTGGAAAAATCAGGATTTGTATTTGAGGGAGATACTCTCATTTTAGAAAAATGTGAATACCAAACGTCGAGCATGGAAATTCTAAGAGAATACTTATTTTCCAAAGATTTAGTCGATTTAAAGCACAATGAGTACAGCCAATCTGTTAAATCATCTGTTAGCTTTCTCTTAAATATATCGTCCACTTTCCTTACATGAACTCTTATGTTTTCCTTTTGGAACTCTTTAGCTATTCGATCCATTTCAAAAAAATTTTCACCTTGGAGCACAGTTACTACATCATGAGAATCTTCTAAAGCCTTCGTTATAGATATTGCATATTCAACTGGTGTATTTAAGATTTTGGTTATTATAGATGCTAGATCCATGTAATGTACGTTACATTCTTCTTCTTCGATTTGGAGAGCCCACTCCACATGAGTTTCTTTCTCTGTGTTAGACCAATTGTTGTCAAAGAAAGTAAAATTTTCGTCATTGACCAACGATTCACATTCTTGTTTATCCGTTATATCATCAGTAGTGGTGTTTTGATTAGGATGCATTAAAGAAGACTCTTTTCTCTCGCCTGAGTGGGCTTCCGCCTCCTCCTTATAAGAAACGGTTACATCAATTAAAAAATCCAGAACATAATTCAATAGGGAAATTACGTTTTCATCATCGGTTGCGTTACTATTGTTGTTAGAAATAGGAATGTTATTCAATTTGTTCTTGCATTTGAATGCGCGGCTTGGGTCATTAAAGGCAAAGGGGTCACCACAATGGCATATTCTGCCCTCTGGGCGCATTACCACTTTAGCAACATACGAATGATTTAGGTGTTTTTCTTTATCAAAACAAAGCTCACAGATTTCATATAACGGATTCGTGGAGCATGTGAAACAGTAATAGATTGTCTCTGAGGGGAAGCATAAACGCGTGCACGCTGTTCCGATATGTACGTTACCTACAGAGCGATGGTCATCCTCGAACTCCAACGTTCTCCACTTTGTTCCATTTAGTATATCTCTGTACTTTTCGCTTGTCCATGCTTCAGAATTGAGTATAGAAACGAGAGAGTGCCAGTTTATATCGTTATCATTATTCTTAAGGCGTAGATTTAAAGTTTTCCATAGTAAGTAACTAGTGGTCTCGCTATATTCGCATTTCGCGAGTTTAGGAAGCTCGGTAAGAAAGTCTCTTATATTAGTTATAGCCTGGTCAGGATTTTCCATGCGTGCTTGTTGAGTAGCTACTGATTTAGTTAACGAATCTTTCCCTTTACTATCAGGAACGAGTAAATGATAATAATTAAAAAAAGCCCGCTCTTTTTTTAAAAAAGTAAGCAACCTTTTTAGAGAGTTGCTAGTAATATGCCAAGCAATTAAAAATATAAATGCGTGAATTATTGGGGTTCTCCCCGTAGCTCTACATCGATGATGCACTTTATTGATATTGCATAAAAGTTCAACAAACGCCACTGGAAATTGCCGCCGTTGTCGCCGGAACGTGGTAAGTGATGGTCTGCCTTTTGCTCATTCATTGAAGGAACAAACATTCAGGATCTAGAACCAATAGCATCTGCCCTGCAAAAAAGAGAATATGAGTATTGTGATGGCTGGATTGATTGACATCGAACATTGTAAGAAGCTGGAGGGCATGAATACGCAGCAATATGTAGATCGAAATTGACGAGGCAAGTCAGCGCCTGCCTCTAAACGGGCATAAATTTCTGCGGTATTTTGCCTAGTTTCATAGTTGATTTATGTCAACCTTAGTAGGAGTAATCAATTTAACTTGTTGCTCATAACTACAGGTTCGTCAGTATATTAGTAATATGTGTCAATGTCTACCAAAAATTGGTATACCCCGGTATTTTTTTTGTACTATGCCAACTGGTCCTAGTGATTTCGCCTCTATAAATAACTATTTAAATGCGATATTTCAAGCATATCAAAGAACGAGGCAGATAAAGCCTTTCAGACGGCCTTTGATAATGTTCTTTTCTTTTAATTCTTAACTTAGCGATTGACAGCTACGCAACAATAGTAAAAGGTAACTGTCTTCTATTCAAGATTGATCTGACATAGCGTTATGTGCTACGTACTTGTCTAAACTAGACATTAGATATATGGGCTAAATAACGACCGATGATGGTGCACTGCTAATAACTAATACTTGGAACTGGTGAGGAATAGCAAATATAGATGATACATGGCTTTGAAGTAAACATGTCATTTTACACGTTTTGGGCTCGACCCTTTTGATAAAAGATGGGATTTTTAAATAAGTGGGTGGGTGATTTCGAATCACGAATAGTTGGCATGACAGGGGAGATTATACGTTTTCAAAGCAGAAGATATAGTGTTTTGGAAAGGACCAGCAGAAACATAACAATACTGATAAAATAAGGCATGTGGTCGTCTCTTTTTGGTTGGGCATCAAATAATGCCAGGAATACAGAGTCGCCAACGAAGGCCATAGTGCGGTTGAGGGAGCATATCAACCTTCTATCCAAAAAGCAATCGCATCTGCGTACTCAAATCACAAATCAAGAGAATGAAGCTAGAATCTTTTTGACGAAGGGCAATAAAGTAATGGCCAAGAACGCGCTTAAAAAGAAGAAGATATACGAACAGAATTTAAGTAAGGTGGAAGGCACAATGGAATCTATGGAACAGCAGCTATTCTCTATAGAAAGCGCAAACTTGAATCTGGAGACAATGAGGGCTATGCAGGAAGGTGCCAAGGCAATGAAATCCATTCACAATGGTCTTGACATAGATAAAGTGGATGAAACTATGGACGAGATAAGGGAGCAAGTAGAATTAGGAGACGAAATAAGCGATGCTATATCTAGACCGTTAAATACTGGGGCAAACGAGGTTGATGAAGATGAATTGGACGAGGAATTGGACATGCTGGCTCAAGAAAATGCTAACCAAGAAATGTCCAAGATCGTTAATAATAATGTCAACGCGGCACCTATTTCAGACAATAAAGTCTCTCTACCTAGTGTTCCAAGTAATAAGATTAAACAAAGTGAGACTTCCATGAAGGACGGAGGAGAGGAGGAGGAAGAAGAAGATGAAGACGAAAAGGCATTAAGGGAACTACAAGCGGAAATGGGGCTTTGAATGTACTCTATGTGATCTAGATGAAAGGAATAAAATAGGCGTTCTTAATTCTCTCGTTCTGTATACACTGCTTTATATACATGAAGTTCATAAAGTTAAGTCACAACTAATAGTTTTTTATTTAATTTTTGTGTTCATAAGTGTAGAAGGGAATGTGCATTCATTATTTTTATCTGTTATTGTTATATTATTATACAGAAAAGATGAGAGGAAAAGAAAATAAATAATTACATGCGTATTTTTCTTCTTTTAATTCGCTCTTAATTGACTAAAACCCAAATCAGAAAAAATATAAAGATTACAAAAAAAACCTTCGCGGCTAACCACCTATTACTTTTTATCCTGTCGAAGTATTTCAAAAGTTCCCTTTGAGCACCACTGATGTTTAAATCGATGTCGTCTACGTTTGCATCAATTCTTTGGATAACTTCGCCTTGCTCTTGGACCATGGAGGCCAGTTGTTGAAAAAGGTTCCCCACTTCCTGGATGGTAGATTCTATTGTCTCCACTGCTCTATTTCTTTCTTGTAAGTAGACATTATTGGATAGTTGTCCCTCCTCCATTAACATTAATTGAGAGTCGTTCTGAGGAAAAGACAGCTCCCCCTGGTTGGACGAGTTGTTATTCTTTTCTGAGGATTCATCTAGTAGTGAGGTCATGAACGGGTTGGAGTTGTTGTACGTGGTCAAATCCACGGCGTGATTACTTTGTGTGTGGTCATCAGCTTCTGCATGTTCAGTATCAGTGGTCAATTTTTGCCATCTGTCTTTGTTTGCCATTTCTAATCGTTGCCTTTCCTCCAATACGTCTTTAAAACTTCCCGATATGTTTTTCATTTGTGTATTTAAAAGATTCACAACATTTTTTGAGTGCTGCACGGCGCTGGGCTGGTTAGAAGATTGATTTGATGTGTTACCACTCACGTCAGTTTTCTTAAGCTGACTTAATTGTACTAGACTTTGCTCTATGGCATAAATCTTCCTTTTGATCAAAAAGGACAGCTCAGCAATCTCGACGGGGTTGTCATTGAACATCGGTTTCCTCTTGGCCAGCACGGCTAATTTAGATAGTAGTTGGGCGGTGGATGAAATTTCATGGGCTATACCAGAAGCCTTTTTTTGAAACTCAGAGACATTCTTCCCATTGCCAGTTGTGTGGTTGAAGGAGTCTCCATTTTCTTGCTCCTGAAGACGTTCTCTCTGCTGATCCTTAAAGTTTTTGTTTCTTTTCTTGTAACTCAACACGCTTTGTTGAAATTCTGAAGTTCTATCTTTTATATTCATGGGGGTTGTGCAGTATGATGAAATGGTGGGCTGAGAGTAGAGATGGAAAAAAATATATACAGTAAAGAATGGGCGATTTTCCGTTCAAATAGGTCTAGCAAGGGCGTTGATGCGGCGGTAGGAATTTTTTTTTTTTAGGATTTCTATATTGGCGTTATTATTCTTATTATGATTGTTTCGAATATGCCCGTTCGCCTCGCCTCGATCGATAATTTTACCCGGATATTACGCCAATAATAATACACGTAAGTGAAAGCAAAGAAGAAGCATTTCTTTTTTTCCCTTTTTACATTAAAAAAACTATGAAGAGTGTAGCAGGCGAGTATAAGTGTACTATTTAATCATTACAATTTAGCCTCAGTAGCATAGAAGCGCACCACTTCATCAATGGCCTTAGCCACGTATTCGACGTTTCCTTGATTCAATCCAGCGATAGAGGCTCTGCCTGAAGCAACTAAGTAAACTGCATGGGTTTCTTCAAGTCTTTTAACCATTTGAGGAGTCAACCCTGTAAAGGAGAACATCCCGCATTGGTTCACTATATGATCCCAGTTGCCGGGAGTGCCTAACTTGACCAAATGGTCTCTTAATGCGTGTCTCATTTTCGTGATTCTGGAGGACATAGTAACCATATCCTTGTGCCATTGTTCGGTTAATTCTGGTGTTTCCAGCAGTTTAGCGACAATCTTAGCACCATAGGCCGGTGGATTGGACACTTCGCTACGAATAATTTTGGCTAATTGAGAGGTAACAGCAGGCTTTATGGTTTTGTTTTGCGCTTGCTTTGTAAGTGCTAGGTGGAAACAGCCTACACGCTCACCGTACATACCGGCGTTCTTGGCAAAGGACTGGCAAACAAAGACGGGAGAGACTGTGGCAAGCTTCTCCACCCCCAGACGCACAGCATAAGCATCTTTGTCCAAATCTCCAGTGGCAAACCCCTGGTAGGCGGTGTCAAATAAAGCGATGTGGTTTTTTGAGGCGATAGCGTCAACGATCTGAACCCATTCCTCGCTGGTGGGGTCTAAACCAGTAGGGTTGTGGGCACAAGAGTGTAGAACGAAAATTGAACCCTCTGGGGCCTTCTGAATAGCACTTAGGAAGCCGTCTAAGTCCAAAGACTTAGTTTCGTTGGCCCAGTAAGGGTAAGTGGCCGTTTTCAAGCCTTGATTCTCAAAAATGGCCATGTGGTTGGCCCAAGTGGGCTTAGACAAATAGACCAGCTTATCTGGGAAGAATTTTGAGAAAAACTTCGCAGATATATGAAGAGCCCCCGTACCTGACAGCGATTGTACGGAGATTACTCTATCTTCCTGCAAGGCATTGGATTGGGTACCAAAGATGATCTTGGCGGCGTTAGATGTCAAAGTTGGCAACCCGGTAATACCAAGGTATTCATGATTGTAAGAGCTGTCGCCATGAATTAGTTTTTCTGCGGCTTTAACACTTGGTAAGACCCATGGTTTACCTTTGTCGTCTCTGTAGGCCCCAATACCCAAGTCGACTTTGGTAGTGCGTTGGTCTTGTCCGTACCTTTGTTTGATGCCGAAAAGAGCATCAGGGGGTAGCAATTCGATGTCATTAAACAGAGCGGCAGACATTATCGTTCTTGTGTTCTTGTATTCTTGTATTCTTGTATTCTTCTCTTTATTGCGAATTCAATGATTGTGCTCAATTCCTCTCTTAAGCATTCATATAGTATATATACCGACGTGCAAGGCGACAGAGTAAATGAGGCCGATCACGCTGACTCACTCAGTCCGAGTCTCGCAGATCGTTACACACGTAAGGGAAAAATGTCCATTTCCAGTGATGATCAACAGTACTGCTAACAAGGACATTGCAATAAGAGCAATAAACAGTAGCAATGCTTTAAAGGCTGCTGTCTATTGTACCCATTGCAGACGTATGGAATGTGTATCATTATATTTGGAGTAGTGGTTTCTTTTTCCGTACTTCTTCTAATCTTTGCATACATTATGGCATCTACCCCAGTAATCGTGTGTTACAGGCGTCACTAGCACCGCTTAATTAAGCACACTGCTTGAAATTTTGGAAATGTCTTCATGGTATGCTGTTTGTGAATAATCTTTTTATTTCCTTCTGGTGTGGTAACCCTAAATCATCAGCGGCTATTATTTCATATTGTTACCCTGACATTTTTTCATTTTTCAAGAAAATTTTCCTACAGTTTCTTTCGCCTATATAAACACTTGGAAACTCTCATCGTCATCCATTCAATTTTCACAGTAACCTTTTTTGTTCTTGTTCCTTTCTACTTTTTTTTGAAAGGAAAGTAACCATAGTCTCGTGCTAGTTCGGTACTATACAGGGAAGGGAAGTCACTCGCATACGTGTGTGTGCACTTCTTGCTATTGCTGCTTAGCTTCTCTAAAACACTGGGCTAGCGTTTTCAACGCTCGAGAGGCAGAGTCTCAAGGAGCCCCCAATGGGCCTCACGTATTCACATCTAGATGGCGCTTCGGACAACGGCATCACATAAGGGATGCAGCTCCTGACTTCTCCTCTGATCTTCGTGACCAGGGTTTTGAGTCGTCGGACAACGGGCAGTTTCTCTTAGTCGTTGCGTCGGGTGCTGTTGCTTTAACGATGTGTACGAGAGGTTCGGGGGCTGTTGCCATGATATATATGGATGAGACAGAAGTAGCCCCGTTGACGAGTTTAACTTAGATCAAGTAGGATGCATGACCTTGAGCTCTTTTCCTATACTTTGTCCTATGTCCGGCTTTCTCCTTATTACGAAGAGATTGCATGATGAAGGTGCAGAGTGGGAAAATCTGAGTTCGGTCGTCTTTGTTGTTCGTCCTACCGCAGTATATTCCTAAACACTATGAAATGACCCTAGTTGGTCCATGATCATTTGGGTAAAACCATACTGCAGATATCTTTATATAACTAGCGCTAATTCACATCTTGTTCTCTCCCAGAAGGGGAAAATCTCCAACGTAGAAAATTAAGGAAGTATACGTTTACGTATATACACTTGCATCCAGCTATATATGTTGTTTTTTGTTTTTCTTCTTTTCTTCTAATAAGACGCACCGCACCTAGTGGTGGAATAAACGGATGGGGTTTTCCACGTAGACGATATCAAATGAATCCGCCGCTTGGAAGACAACTTTGTCCATGACAGACCCTGAGGGAGCCGCGATGAACTTTACACCGGACTGCACAGCTCTATAAACATTGTCTGGGAAGGGGAAAAAAGCATCAGATGATAACGAAACATTGTTTAGTTTGCTTAACCATTCTAGTTTCTCATTTTCAGTAAATGGTTCAGGAACTTCTTCAAATTTGCTTTCATAATCCACCTTTTCCGGCCCTTCTATTCTTTGTCCTGTAACGAAAAGATCAATCGCGTTCGATTTGTCTGCTCTTTTAATTCCCTTAGCCCATTTCATGTTCAAAACCTTGGGATGTTGTCTCAACCACCAGTTGTCCGTCTTGTCACCAGCTAATCTGGTACAGTGTATACGCGATTGTTGGCCGGCTCCAAGTCCCACGACCATACCGTTCTTTGCGTAGCAAACAGAATTCGATTGTGTATACTTTAAAACCAGTGTGGCAACGGTTAGGTCGATAACAGCCTGCTCGGTGAGTGCTTTATTTTTAGACACAATTTCTTTGAAAGTAGATTGGTTTATAATCGCATCGTTTCTCTTTTGTTGCAGTGTGACGCCAAAAACTTCCCGGGATTCCATTTGACCAGGAACGTAGTTTGGATCGATTTGTAGAATACAGTATTTCCCGTTTTTCTTCTTAGATAGTATATTCAATGCCTCTGGTTCATACCCGGGAGCAATAACACCATCAGAGACCTCTTTGGAGATAATTTTTGCAGTAGCGACATCCACAATGTTGGACAAAGCAATAAAGTCACCAAACGATGACATCCTGTCCGCACCACGGGCCCTAGCGTACGCACATGCCAATGGCGAAAGATCCTCCATATCTTTCACAAAATAAACCTGCTTTTCCACGTCAGATAATGGAAGCCCCACCGCAGCACCTGCTGGTGAAACGTGCTTGAACGATGCTGCCGCAGGCAGGTTTAATGATGCAGATAACTCTTTCACTAAAGGCCATGAGTTCAAGGCATCCAAAAGATTTATGTATCCTGGTGTACCGCAGAGTACTTTAAAGGGTAACTCCTCCTGTTGAGCAATATAAGCTTGAGCAGGCCTTTGGTGAGGATTACACCCATATCTTAGCGGTAATTGGGCTTTCCCTTCGGAGTATTGTTTCCTAAAAAAATCAGAAATGGCTGCATCATAATCGGCCGTATGTTCAAACGCCTTTAATGCAAATCTATTTCTTAAATCTTGAGAGATTTCACCGTCCTTGGACAAGTCTTGTAAAAAGATAGAATAATCGTTAGGGTCTGAAAGAATAGTCACTCTGGAATGGTTCTTTGCAGCAGCTCTTAATAAAGTCACACCACCAATATCAATTTCCTCCACGGCTTCTTGAACTGTAACACCAATTTTAGCCACAGTTTCTTTGAATGGATATAGATTACATACGACAAAATCCACCTTATCAATGTGCTGTTCCTTCAAATCCTTTTCGTCGCCCTCTAAATTCCTGGCAAGAATACCTGCATGAACAGCAGGGTGAAGAGTCTTCACTCTACCCCCTAGCATTTCTGGAGCATGTGTGATTGAGGAAACATCATCCACTGGAAAACCGGCCTCTCTGACCATGTTGGCAGTACCACCTGATGCTAAGATACGAACATTGTTCTCTACCAATCCCTTGGCTAAGTCCAATAAGCCTGTCTTATCATAAACTGACAAAATCGCAGTCTTGGTATATTTGCCCATTTTTAGCTCTTTTCTTTATGCCCCTATTTATGGTATGGTTGGATTCTTTGCTTGGAATGGGGTATTGACTAGATCTTGAATGCTATCTAATCGCTAAAAAGAGCAAGAAAAAAAAACAAACGCTGAAAAATGGAAAAAAGGACGATCTATTTGCTAATAATTAAGGCCTCTTCTCAAAGTGGAAATGGCCCTGTCTTTTGCTTTTCTTGAGTTTTATCTGATGGCTCTAATAAGGAAAAAACGGGAAGAAAAGGAAAGAAAAAAAATACAAGAAAATAAGGTGCGACTAAAAAAGACATGGCGTTAACTTGTGCCGTGAAGAGAATTACCTGAATGTAGAGAAACTATATATAAGCATTATAGTAGTGCAACCGCCTGTATAGAGTGCTGACATTGGCATACGAAAAACAATTAGGACTCCCTCGTCCGCTCCTTGATATAGTAGATAAACTCTAGCTGAGAGGGGAGGGTCGAGAAGAGGGGGGGTAGGGGTTTGCTTGATAGCTGAATAAAAATGCAACTCTAGGTTGTTAAAAAAAAATTTGGTTAAAGAAAAGATATACAGTTTTGTATATAAAATCATTAATTAATAAGATAATAGTATAAAAACACGTTAGATAAACAAAAGTTTGCCCAACAAATTTATATTTTCCATCAACCAGCTTATTTTCTGTATCTCCACAAGGACAAAGTGTTTTGTCTCTTCCAGGTCTTTCTTCTACCAGCCTTGGTGTTGTTGAATCTGTGACCCTTGTTGATACCTCTGGATTTCTTACCAGTGGCAGTCAAACCTCTAGCTTCACGGTGCTTGTGAACTGGGTTACAGATCCAGTTGTAACGAGCATCTCTTCTGATAGCCTTGTGTTGAGGGTCGACCAAGATAACTTCGAAGTATTTGTAAGTAGAATCTTGGTTAATCCAGTAGGAGTTCAAGACTCTCAAGTTAGCAGCACGACGACCAACTCTTTCTTCAGCGGTAGCTCTCAAAGATCTTTGGTATTTCAATTCATTGACACCTTGGTTAGTTGGCTTACCGTAAGTAGCACCCTTTGGAACAGGTCTCTTTCTGTTACCACGTCTAACTCTGACACGGTAGATAACGAAACCTTGCTTGGCCTTGTAACCTAATCTTCTAGCCTTGTCTGGTCTAGTTGGTCTAGCGGCTCTGTGAATGACATTCTTTTGTCTGTATTCCCAGACTCTGACTCTTTGCAAGAATCTCAAAACATCAGATTGCTTCTTTCTTTGCAATTCTTCCAAATATTTGTAGGCACCCATTGCTGATTTATTTGTTTGATCGTGGTTTTCTTAGACTCTAGAAAAACTGCTCTAGGAAAAACAAAAGGATGTGAGAAATAGCAGTTAATGTACCGGCGATAGAAAAGTACAATGCCATCATTCACTACCAAGCAAAAGAGAGAAGTCTTGAAAAATTTCAGCAGCTTTCAGATTTTGCGTCGGCTTTAAGAATTAAAAAATTGAGAAAAACATTTGACAACTTTTAAATCCGTACATTTCTTGAATGTCTAAAATATCATGTTAGACGAGGTGTGCCATGGAAATCATGTTGTATTATGCATCATTCGAAACTGCAGAAGCCTTGTGGATAAGAGACAATGTCATGATAATCGTAACACATGTCGCACCTGGAGGATGGTTTGAACTTACTGCTAGATATCTGACGGTCACATACGGTATAAAACTACCTCGTTCTTGTCCATTATTTCCTGGAATCATCTTCTATTCAGGGCGGCAAAGCGTATTAAGTAACTGTTCATTATTAGACACTTCCCCTTTTTTTATGCATAGTAAAAAGGTACAAAGAAAATAGCGTACCGTCCTTGAACAAACATAGAATATGATGGCGAAATTATTTGCTTTAATAAGAACATCTTGAGTACAAATTAAGAAGTGTATATTTATAGTTTCCTCGCTTTAGCGTGCGTGCCTGTGCCTGCGTGTGGTCTTATATGTAGTATATGTGATGGAACGTGAACAAATTATGGAGTATGTTCAAGAGACACCGATTATTCCTAGGAGAATTATTCATTATTCGGTTCCAAAACAAACGATCGCAAAGCCTAGCCCCCATGTCGAGATGACATTCGCGGCTAATACATTTCGGGACATGGACTTGCCGCAGCATCCGGTTATTCATGATTGTTGGCAAAATAAAGAGTACTCAACTCAAAGGTATTCAGGAAATCTGGCCCAACAAAGGTTAAGCTTTGAGGAACATCAGAATGAAGAACGTCCAAATTCTGTTGGATTAATTAAGAGGGTGAGTATTCTTTTTAAAAAGAAGCCATCATCTCAAAAAAATAGCATTAAATCAATCGTTGACGAAAAATCAGATGGCTGCAGCCGGAGTGAAAGCTGTTTGAGTGAAGTTGATGATCTTAAAGAGAAGAATATTCAAGAAAACCTGGTTGATGAACATGAGAAGAGTCCTGAGGGAGATTCTAAAAGATATGGCCTATTCTCCTTTGAAGAGACGCCCCCTGTACAAGTGCTGGAGCAGAGCTACTCGAATTCCGCGAATTCTTCATTTAAAAACACTTCATCGACAAAAAATAAACGTTCTTCTGACAGTTTTGTTTCACCGGAACCAGCTGAAGCCCTGTATAGCCCTTTGGAGGCTGTTCCTTGTTGCAGTTCAACTGAAAGAGAACACTTACATCCAGGTGAGGAACGGATTGACACAGCAGTACAAAATTTAAAAGTGGCTTCAATGAAGGAAAAAAAAAAAATGCTTCAAATGGAACAAAACAGATTAATCACTGAGATTATACGCCTCGAAAACATACTAAAGAAGCATAGGAAGGCTAAAACTAAGAAAAGTATTAGTAAACCAGAGAAGAAACCATCCGAAAAAGACAGTTTCATATCTGCAAATGCATCAAGTCCAACAGATTCTACCACTCCGATCTTAAATAAGAGAATTTCACATCCTGATATCGACTTCTGTGATAATGAGGTTTCTGACGTTCTCGATGCTTTTGAATTTGAAAAGCATGATGATCCGTTGAGAGATAAATGGACCGCTTTACAGTCTTTGGAAAATAGCTTCGAATCTAAATTTGAATCTGCATCAAACTTAATCCATGGAGAAGAACTGGTCGCTATTAAAGAAAGGAATTTTCAATTAGCTAAGATAAACAATCTTTGCTTTCGGGTACGGGAGTCTATCAAAAGAAGACAAGATTTGGAGACAAAATTAAGAAGTTTATCGCAGGACACCGACAACGAATTGCTTTTTTTGATGATGGAAAATAAAAGAAGACAGAAAAGTTCAGTGATAACACAGTTTCTTTCTGACATAATCAGAGAGAAGTCGAAAAGATTTTCCGCAGAAGAGCAAGGCTTCGTAAATCAAAACGAAGTTAAACCCCTCATTTTGGATCTTTCTGCAAGGATCAATAGATTGAATTCTATCCTGGAAACGAAAAACACTTGTATTAGAAGGCTAAGTAATCAATAAGTAGTTAAGTTTCAAAAATATTGTTACTTTCTTATATGTTAGATGGCGCGTCATCTGGCTGATGAAAATTTTACGCGTCATAAACCCTTAACTTTCCCACACACTATACGTCCATGTTAAGCGCATTGTTCACTGAAGAGTACATCATCTACAAAGTTGCGGTTTAAAAACGTCTTAAAACATACGTAAAGGTCTTAACGTATCGTAATATGAGTCATATTGAGCAGGAGGAAAGGAAGAGGTTTTTTAATGACGACCTTGACACTTCGGAAACATCACTAAACTTCAAATCTGAGAACAAAGAGTCGTTTTTATTTGCAAATAGTCATAATGATGATGAGATCGTATCGGTGAATGATACACCGGAAGAAGAGAGAGACCGATCTATTTTGCCGGCCAGGGAAGAAATCGGAGAAGAAAGCCAAAATCAGTTTATTGCAGAGCTTTTGAGGATTATTCCAGAAATGGCAACGGACATTGCGATGGAACTTGATGAAAAGTTTGGTAGTCAGAAGGAAGGGCTCTCTTTAGCACTATCACATTACTTTGATCATTATAACGGGAAGTCCACCAGCAATATACCGTCTTCCCCGAATAAAATACATACACTTTCTGATACCTCAACCTCAGCCTTGTCCCCCCCTTCATCCCATGTTAAAAGAAAAATAATTTACGGTTTCAGAGACCAACACCGATTAGAAGATAAAATTACTTGGAAAAGGTTTATAGGTGCTTTGCAAGTCACTGGGATGGCTACCAGGCCTACAGTCAGGCCCTTGAAGTATGGCTCTCAGTTGAAGTTGAAAAGATCAAGTGAAGAGATTTCTGCGACCAAGGTATACGATTCACGTGGCAGAAAGAAAGCTTCCATGGCTAGTTTGGTAAGAATTTTTGATATCCAATATAACAGAGAAATCGGCAGAGTTCCCGAAGACATCGCTCAAATACTATACCCTCTTTTAAGTTCTAACGATATAAGTTTTGAGGCTACATTAATTTTTTGTGATAATAAACGGTTGAGTATAGGTGATAGCTTTATTTTACAATTGGATTGCTTTTTAACGTCTATCATTTTTGAAGAATCTAATGATGGACAATCCTTTATAAAAAGAAGGCGTACAGAGAGAGAAAATAAAAGAGAAAGAGACAATGGAAATTTTGGCAGAACATTGACTGAAACTGATGAAGAGCTGGAAAACCGTTCAAAAAGATTGGCTCTACTGAGGTTATTTGATAAATTAGAACTAAAACCTGTATTGGATGAACAGAAGGCCTTAGAAAAGCACAAGATAGAGCTTAGTAGTGATCCCGAAGTCATTGATATAGATGACGACGATATTTGCTCCGATCAAGCGACTGAACCCCATAGAAATTTTCGAGATACCCAGCACGAAGAAGAAACAATGAACTTGAATCAATTGAAAACATTTTATAAAGCTGCACAATCATCAGAATCTTTGAAAAATTTACCTGAAACAGAACCTCCTCGGGATGTTTTCAAGCTAGAGTTAAGAAATTATCAGAAACAAGGTCTTACTTGGATGCTGAGAAGAGAGCAAGAGTTTGCCAAAGCCGCCTCTGATGAGGAGGCTTCAGAAATGGATGCTAATATGATAAACCCGCTATGGAAACAGTTTAAATGGCCGAATGATATGTCGTGGACTGCTCAAAAGATGCAACAGGATCATGTTAATGTTGGAGATGACATATTCTTTTATGCGAACTTACATTCTGGTGAATTTTCTCTAGCAAAACCTATATTAAAAACGATGATAAAGGGCGGCATATTATCGGATGAAATGGGGTTGGGTAAAACAGTTGCAGCATATTCTTTAGTTTTATCCTGTCCTCACGATAGTGATGTTTTTGACAAGAAACTGTTTGATGTTAAGAGTGCGCCAGTTTCTAATGACATTTCAAGCACTTTTATAGCATCTTCTTCAGATAATAAGAAACCATATGCTTCAAAAACAACGCTAATTGTAGTCCCAATGTCTTTGCTAACTCAATGGGGTAACGAGTTTACAAAAGCTAACAATTCACCCGACATGTATCATGAAGTATATTATGGTGGGAATGTTTCCAGTTTGAAAACTTTATTAACAAAGACAAAAAACCCGCCAACTGTAGTTCTTACTACATATGGTATTGTTCAAAATGAATGGACCAAGTATTTTAAGGGAAGGATGACAGACGAGGACGTCAATATATCATCTGGCTTATTTTCTGTCAATTTTTATCGTATAATAATCGATGAGGGTCATAATATTAGAAACAGAACGACAGTAACATCTAAAGCAGTCATGGATTTACGAGGCAAATGCAAATGGGTTTTAACGGGAACACCAATTATTAACAGGCTTGACGATTTGTATAGTCTCGTTAAGTTTTTAGAGTTAGATCCCTGGCGACAGATCAATTACTGGAAGACCTTTGTATCAACTCCTTTTGAGAGTAAAAATTATAAACAAGCATTTGATGTGGTGAACGCAATTCTAGAACCTGTGTTGTTAAGAAGGACAAAACAAATGAAAGATAAAAATGGCAAGCCATTGGTAGAGTTACCTCCAAAGGAAGTCGTTATTAAAAGACTACCGTTCAGTAAATCCCAAGATCTTCTATATAAGTTTTTGTTGGATAAGGCTGAGGTGTCTGTTAGATCAGGCATTGCACGCGGTGATTTACTGAAAAAGTACTCAACAATCCTTGTTCATATTTTAAGATTGAGGCAAGTTTGTTGTCATCCCGGTCTTATTGGAACTCAAGATGAAAACGATGAGGATTTGTCCAAAAATAACCAGTTGGTAACGGAACAAACGGTGGAGCTTGATTCTTTAATCCGTGTAGTTTCCGAGAGATTCGATAACACATTCTCTAAAGAGGAACTAGAGGCAATGATACAAAGTTTAAAAGTTAAATATCCAGACAATAAATCATTTCAATCCTTAGAGTGCTCCATCTGCACAACGGAACCTATTGATTTGGATAAGATCTTATTCACAGAATGTGGCCACAGCTTTTGTGAGAAATGTTTATTTGAATATATTGATTTCCAGAATGGTAAGAATCTGTGTTTGAAGTGTCCCAATTGTCGTAAACCAATAGATGCTTGTAGGTTGCTGACATTGGCACAACCGAGTGGCAGCTCGGAAAACTTGGAGTTCAAACCATATTCGCCAGATTCCAAATCAAGCAAAATCACTGCTTTATTAAAGGAGCTTCAATTGCTACAGGATAGTTCGGCAGGCGAACAGGTTGTCATTTTTTCCCAATTTTCTACATATTTGGATATCCTGGAGAAAGAACTAACTCATGCTTTCCCCAAAGATGTTGCAAAAATTTATAAATTCGATGGACGTCTCTCGTTAAAAGAAAGAACCAATGTTTTGGCTGATTTCGCTGTTAAAGACTATAGCAGGCAAAAAATCTTATTACTCTCCCTGAAGGCTGGTGGCGTAGGTTTGAATTTAACGTGCGCGTCTCACGCCTATATGATGGACCCATGGTGGTCACCTAGCATGGAAGATCAGGCAATCGATAGATTGCATAGAATCGGTCAGACAAGCAGCGTCAAAGTTATGAGATTTATCATACAAGATAGTATAGAGGAGAAAATGCTACGCATCCAAGAAAAGAAGAGAACCATCGGCGAGGCCATGGATACAGATGAAGACGAAAGAAGAAAAAGGAGAATTGAAGAAATACAGATGCTGTTCGAATAGCCATACCACATAAATATATATAAAGACTTTATCTGTTGTTTCCAACCTGGAAGAATTGACTATTCTTCTTCAGCTGCTTCATGCTATGTCCACTATATTTCTCATCCGTTACCCGTATTTATATTTGTTAAATTGTAATTATTAAAAAACATCCAAAAAATTAAGAAAAAACATCGCCATAAGGTATAGACGATGGAGAAACGAAGACGAAGAAAATCGTCATCAGTCGGGGTTCCTTAAGAGATAATTTTGAAAATTGTAGGTTTTCATTATGACAGAAAGTGTGAGTGGTAATAAACTAGGAGACCTCTTGGTAAATGTTCAATCCATTTTGAATGCAGCCTCCGTGAAATGTCACGTAGTGGATGAAAGTTTTCCAGCCAAATTTTTTGAGAAAAATCCGGATAAGATATATGAATCATATTGTAAGTTCATTAAAAATAGAAGTAACTCAGAAGGTTCGATACGTAATGAGGATAAATTAGTTTTGACAACTATCAATAAGAGGTTCGAAAATGGAGACTACGAACCCGCACAAGGTGGGTTTTATAAACTTTATCATGACATCAAATTGGTTTGTACAATCCTCATTCACTTTTACCCTCAGGGTACAAGGAACTACCAATTAGTCGACAAGTTCTACAAATTTTCTTCAGAGCTTTTATTACGAGAATGTTGTAGGATAGGAATTGCGCTAACGCAAACAATTAATATTAAATCAAGAAGTGGTAAGTCATTGAGCGGAAATGAGACGGATGAGTACGACGACGATGATGCAACAGAACTAGACAAAACAATCTCGTATGATTTTATCAAGATTTCTATGAATTATTCAGTACCGATTTCTCAAACATATCAAATAAGAACTAAGGATATGGACCTTTTTTCTTCGATAATTTCTAAATCTAATCTCGACAAAAGACCTCATGAACTTCCTAATACCAACTTCAAAATAAACAATGTCTTACCTCAGACTGATATAGAAAACGAAGCTCCTAGATTAGGATTCGTAGGCGCCAATACCAGCAATATCCCAGATCCGACCTTACCGCCAACTGAGATGATGACTAAATTTCTGCATCCAAATTGGTATGCTTTACCTACGACTGTCTGGCTAAAATATGGCAACTATAATTCCTGGGCACCTTCCTTCAATGAAAATGGCACCGTTGTGGATTCAACAACAAGAGGCCTTATTTGGCTTGAAAGAATTGGTTACATGGACTTGTATGAAAAAAATGAAAGGAAAGTAAAACAAGAGGAGCGACCGGACATAGATGAAGAAGGCACAAATGGGAAAGAGAACGATGAAAATGAACGTGTTGATGGGAAAAGCAATGGTGTCGAGAGCAATAGCGGTGATAATGATGCGACTATCACTTCTAGAAGTTCTGAGGATACTGAGGACAACGAGCAATCGATAATCAAGCTCCAAAACTTATACAATTGGACACCATCTAATTACATTGGAGATGACGAAATTGAGAATTTTCGGAATGGCACACCAGATAAGTTGGTTTCAGAGTCTCTTTTAAAACTTAGAAAACTCAGAAAGGAGAGAATTTTAAATAGAGTTTCAAAGCCTACTACAGAGGAAAGGGAAATTTATTTCAAAGTGAAAAGAATACTAAAGGAAGTTATCTTGGCAAAGAAGGTTTCCAAGGTACCTATAAACAATGTAAGGGCATTCCCAGTATTACAAACAAATTATAATGGTAGCATACCAGTGGTAAGGGCACAACCAGGTCGTAAACGGAAACACAAGAAATAAATTGTCAAAGGTTGTGGAGTAAAAGATAAATAATGAGTTATCTTTGTTTTAACTTAGTGAAAACTTATTAAGTCTTTGTGAATAGTGTATGTTTATATTTTCAATATTAGATAAAGTATGCATTTTTTCTGAAGGCCATGCATATATAAGTATATATTTGGGTTGTATTATGCAGAATAAAGAAATGAGAAAAAAAGGAGATTAAGAGAAAACAACATCCTTAAATAAATAAATTCCACTAAAAGTGGATGTCAGCACCTAATAAGAAGGAAATCACCAAATAGCAGTTCAAACTTCCAATTAAAGCCCATACAAAGACAGAGGAATAAGTTAGTAAACGACTGTTCGTAAAATCAACGATTTTACTGTGTTTGGAGTTCAATGGAGTGGTTTCATCTGCGATGACGTTGACATCGGCAGGAGCTCTTACCACTCCGTTTTCGTCATGAACAACCATCAACTTTCTATTTGCGGTAAAATAAATCAAAGGAGCGGATACAATAGGTAAAATTAAGGATAATATCACTTGAGAAAAATTCAAAATATCTGAAATTCCCTTTTCCCCCATGGTTAAAGTAACAAATAAACATGGTACAATGGCAATCAATCTGGTGCACAGTCTTGTAGCCCAAGGTGGTAAAGACCATTGTAAAAACCCCTCTGAAACAATTTGCCCCGCAAGTGTACAGATGATACCTGCAGATTGCCCTGAACATAACATGGCCAATGCAAAGATCAATCCTGCTGCAGGGGATATGTAATGGACCAGCAGTTTGTAAATAGATAGTAAATCAGCATCCTCTGCCTCAGGCTGGCCTGATAAAGTAGCACCTGCGACAATTAAAATAGCGGAATTCACAAAGGTGGCGATCAAAAATAAGGAGATGATTAATTCAGCATAGGCATAGTTTAACGAATATTTTATAGCATTTAAGCTTGGACGAGCATTAACTTTACCGTATTTCTTCATATCATAGTCGTGCAGTCTTGGTTTAACAATCGATGAACCCAAATATAATGAATGAGGCATGACAGTAGCACCTAAGATACCCAATGAAATGTAAAGAGCTTGTTGTTCCTTGAAAATGATGGTTGAAGGCAAAAATCCCTTAAACAATTCAGCTTTATCTGGAATCGAAATTTTAAAAAGTTCTAAAATGAAGCAAATACAGGTACCAATGACCAAAAGACCGACGCCAAATTCGAAAACTCTAACTTTTTTCAAAGATTGGCCGTTTGGTGTGTAGAACATCAAGATTACCAGAACATCCAGCACCGTTAATAAGACACCCCAAGTTAGTGGTATTTTGAAAAGAATTTGCAAGGCGATGGCAGTACCCACGACCTCGGCCAGATCAGTGGCAATGATTGCTACTTCAGCGAAAAAGTAAAGGGTATAGTTTAACTTTTTAGGCAAATTATGACGACAGTTTTCAGCCAAATCATAGCCAGTGATAGTACCCAATTTAACACAGAGGCATTGCAAAAGTACGGCAAAAATGTTGGATATGAAAATAGAGAACAATAAGGTATATTTGTACTGGGCACCACCAGAAACACTAGTGGCATAATTTCCTGGATCCATATAAGCCACACTGACCAATATCCCTGGGCCGATGAACTTGACAAATTTTTGAAGAATCTCCATATAAGATCGCATTTTTTTTGTGATATTGCTACTGTCAATTAGCTTAGAGGAACGATATACTTGCTAGAGGAATTCAAAGGGGATAATGATTTGGGTATAACTAATAATCTGAATTAATATATAAAGGAGCCCCGTATATTTATGAGAACCGATACTTTGTCTTCTGGTTACTTTAGAATAAATATTCAATAATGCAACCTCGCAGGCAGAGAATCAGACAAATGAGATATATACAGTATAAATACCTTTAATCGCATGACAACAGGATGCCGTAACAATGCAATTAGTGCTTTTTCAAGTTGACCCAAAACGGAAATTTCAAGGTGCGGAAACTGGAAGAGAGGGAGGGCGGGCAACAGGGTGCGGTTACCATGAGTTACAAACAATGGTCTATTATACAGTAATCTATTGTGCTGAGTGGTATAATGCACTCGATCATCAGGGGCTGTCTGGTGTGAAGAGGCACCATTCACTTGTCGTGGCTTCAATGCGTCCCGGTTTCTTCACATGCGAGCGCAAACCTTGCAAAAGAATGGAAGAAGGATTTGTGGGATCATCTCTCGATCGTAACCACAGAGTTTCTTTGGCAAAGCTATCGCTCCCGTGCTTGATAAGGTTTTCATTTTTCAGGGTAAAGACGTAGTTGTTGGTATATTCGGAAAAATGCATGAGTCTCGGTTTTATATTGCGCATGCAGGACACATTCTTTATATATTCATCAATATTTTTTTTTTTCAAATTCTGTGGAATGGTCGTGTCCACAGCGTTGTTTCTTTTATCCCAGACTTGCTGAAGTTTTATTAGTTCCTCCTTTTCTGCGTAGGAGAGCTGTCTTTCCTTGGGTATTTTCCTTTTATCAGGGTTTTCACAGTTATGTTTGGCCTTGAATGAGTTTTCGCTCAGTTTCCTATTGGCGTTTCTTATTTTGGTGATCATAAAGGGATTAGAAATAGAGGCGTCCTTAGAAAGTTCTAAATCCTCGTTCTCTGGAATAGTTTCTATATAGTTGTAAGTTAATGACGAGGGTAGTGTTGAGGATCCAGCCCCTGCTATTTCATTACTTTCACTTAATTCTTGTTGGAAATTATGACGCCAATTAATACCGTCTTCGGAAGCCATGGATCCGGAACTCGAGGTTCTATGGCTTGAAATCTCCTGCTGAGTTTGTTGGTCAAGAGCTTTGTTCTCGCCAAGTTTTGTAGGTGAGGGAGTAGCAGCGACAATGGTTGTATTTTCCAAGTTTGATTCATCATAATAAGTTGGCGCTATCGAATCCGGGTTTTTTTGTTGGCTGTCAGCCTTATCTTTACAACTAATAGCACCACGGTCTTTTGATATTTCATCCTCCGCGTCAGGTGTAAGTATCTTCAATGCGGAAGAAATTTTTTTGTCGATAGGAGGCTGAATACGTTCATCTCCCAGTATATTCGTTTTGATGCAAATTTTCTCCTCCAATAACAACTTTAAGTTACTCTCTATTTTCTTAAGTATCACTTCGAAACTTTTGATCATCACATCGTTTTTCTCTGGTTCAATATTGACGTCAAGTAGTTTTGTATCACAATTTAAATTGAGAAACCAAATCATGGGTTCTAATAAAGACGAATTTTTATAGACTGATGATAGTAGCCTAGAAATGGTCTTTCCTGTCTCCAAGTTCAACGATAGCGCTCTCTCATTGACAGATAAAAATCTAAATCGCTTTTTTATATTAATAACGTCAGATTCTGGCACCATCCTTGGTAAGATCAAATCTAAATTTAATTTCTCGTCAATAACAAAGTTTTCTTCTACAATAAAGTTTAGCGACACAGGCTTTTTTAGTCTAGCCAGGAGGGACAGGCTCCTAGCTCTAGAAATCTTGGAGTCTAACGTCTCTTGCATTTGTTTACGCTCTATAGCACCATTTTTTTGTAGTGACACCAACGAAAAATAAAAACGAACGTTTCTATGAATAAGGGAATAATGGTTTATTAAGTGGGTTAATTCGTCAAAAGTTCTTCTTGGCTTCGAAGAAATTTCAAGATATCTTGCTCGTAATCCTCCCAGAAGTTTCCTTAATGTTACTGTAGTTCCCACGGGACAAGATACTTTGTACCTTTTTCCATTGGTAATACCACCTTCACTATCAACTAACCATTTCTCTCCGATGACGTCATCTGCAGTTTTTGTTTCTACCTGCATTGAGCCTTGCTGGTTACACAAGTTTGACAAAAGAAACAATGCTTCACCTCTGAACCCCAACGTAGTTAGAATCGAAATATCTCCGAGGCTACTCATCTTTGATGTAGTATGTTCCAAGCACATGGAAGGTCTGTCACTAATGTCCACACCTGATCCGTCATCCTTGACTGATATATATTCACATCCTCCTGTAGTAGAATCTACATCAATGAATATTTTCTTGGCACCCGAATCGATGCTATTATCTAGTAATTCCCTTACAGCAGCTACCGGACCGTAAATAAAGGAACCAGAAACAATCTTCCATTGGGATTCTGGTGATAACTGATATATAGTCATCCAAACTATAGAAAGGCGTCTGTTATTCTGACTGAAGTGACGTGATGTAAACAACGTTATATGCGTACGAAATGGTTATTTTTTCTTGTGTAGGCGCCAAAAAAGGGCCAAGTATATGAGGGATGTGGACGATAGTGATATTACTTAAACAGCAAGAACTTCATTTTGAAAGCAAAACCCCGTTAGAGCGATGTAATGAGCACTCCTCAGCCTCAAAGCAAGTGGCAAATGGAAGGTTTGCTACGTGCAAAATTCATGGATAATGCAACAGATGATTTTTTCTTTCGCACTATTTGTTCTTGTCGGTGCGTTATAAACAGGTTTACTGTTGCCATAATCTTTAACCGTGTTCAATGTCTTTCCCTAGACAGGAAGTCGATCTCTTCTGGAGATAGATAAAGTTGAGAGAGATATAAGGGAAAAATAAATGGACGCAACCGGAATCGAACCGATGACCTCTTCCTTGCAAGGGAAGCGCGCTACCAACTGCGCCATGTGCCCTAAGATTTCTGCAGGTTTAGACCCAAGATTCCCTTTTTCTAGTTATTTTTATATTCTTGCTTGGCCTTAATATTATTAACTATCAAGCCAAAATACTATGACCAGTTTCATTCAGGTGTAGTCTTGTATTCACGTTATGCGGGAATTATTCTCAAATTCAGTAATTCAAGAAAATGGTATTCACCACTTTGCGTGATTTCATCGATTATTCTGAGAATTGGTGAATAATTGGATAATTGTTGTGATTCCACTGCTGCTAAAGGCTATAATACAGGTGTACGGAATATACTAGAAGTTCTCCTCGAGGATATAGGAATTCACAAAAGAGAATTAATAATATTACTTTATCCTCCTTCCTTTTATATGTTGTCATTCACTATCCTATTACATTATCAATCCTTGCATTTTAGCTTCCATTAAATTTGATGACTGTTTCTCAATTTTTTTGTCATCTTATAACACCGCATGTGATAATATACTACTAAATAGATGATATTAGAATTTTTCATTCCAACATATTCATTCTAACATATTCATTCTATGCTAATAGTATAATTATATCTTCAACATGTCATGCTAGAGCCAGAAAATACATAATATGTAAAATTCTAAACCTGTTGCCCCGTTGTGCTTTTAAAAATCGCTTCCTTCTCATTGACATATCCATCCTCTTCAACGGGCCCACTATGTAAGCTCAACTCGTTGCAAAAAAAGGAGAGTAAGACTGCACTAGATATCCAGCTCACTTGCCATCCGAATAGCTGAGATAGTCGATATAAATTAATGCTTTGGTCAATTTCGAAAAATCCTTGGATTTTAATAAGCGGATAAAGACCGAAAGCGAATAGTAATAGTGTGAGCAGCAAATACTTTAGCTGGAACCATTTAGGATTCCTTCTTCTAGCAGCACAACTGGAACATATCATCTTTGAACATCTTTTTGGCTTTTCTTTATTTTCATTTCTAAAATGACCGTTCTTCCAGCATGAAAAGAAAAATATAATCAAAAGTAAAATTGTTACCGATTGTAGGGCCATCTCTACGATCTTAAGGATGATAACTTTTGGATATTTTTCATGCAGATTATATAATGGTGGTGTCATGAAATATACTCCAGAAGAAACGACGAAAACGACTTTCGTTAATTTCTCTATAAAAATTGGACTTTGAAATCTCATCTTTGTTTATAGTTGCATTAAGTTCCATCTCTTTCACTTTTCCCATTCTAAGCATGCAGCGTATATTTTTATGGAGGAGGTTGTAAAGATTGAAAGAGAAAGTGGTCGCTGGCTGTCAAATCTTGTCATAAATATCTTTTAGTGATGTAGTGCTGCAAAGGGTTTGAAGGAAAAAACTCCAGAGCGTGCGTGTTCCCTACTTTTAAACTTTCATTTTTTACCAAAAAGGCTATTTGCCGCTTCACGGAAAGACCATAATAGCTGAAATCCACGTCAAGATAGAACAAGACGAACTTCCCACTGATTAAATGCTGGATTGAAGAGACATTTTTAGGCATTGAGATTCTTAATGTGATAACTAACATATGAGTAAGTAGTACAATGGAACGTATACAGTTTGAATAAATACAAAATCGTATGCAAAGATTTAAAACTTGAAGCCTCCCACATTTTATCAAACAGTTTTAAACACATAGTGCAGTTCATTGAAAGTCCCTATAACACATATATATGTTCGTTTGTATGTATGTATATCTAGTTATTTCTTATCGTTAAATCGTAATTTTCAATATCCGTTCGTAAAGCATTCTAATGCTTAATACCAATTTGTGAGACTAAGCAGCTTAGTTTGGAATAGCTGTGTAAATACCGTCCTTGGATAGAGCGCTAGAAATGGCTGGTCTCAATCTGGTAGAGTACCATGGGACACCAGTGATAACTCTGGTGACTTGTTCAGCTGGAATACCGGTCAGCATAGTGGTAAAATCACCGTAGTTGAAAACAGCTTCAGCAATTTCAGCTGGGTAAGTTTCAGTTGGATGGGCAGCTTGGAACATATAATAGTCAGCCAAATGAGCTCTGATATCGGAGACGTAGACTCCCAATTCAACCAAGTTGACCCTTTCGTCAGATGGAGATAGAGTGGTGGTGGCTGGGGCAGCGGCGACACCGGCGGCGATAGCGGCGACACCAGCAGCAATTGAAGTTAGCTTGACCATTTTTATTTCTGAAGCTTTTCTATATATCCTTTCAGTGGAGATGTCCGCTTAGTCGAAAGTAGATAACAATAGTAAGTCGTCGAAATAAGTGATCAAAGCTGCTCTCTTTATATGCAATTTTTTGATATGCGACGACTGAACAGATGAATTGTTGAATAGCTATTCTGCTGCTGATATACCTCTTATTTCAACTCCCCTACCCCATACTCTTTGTCACTACAGCGATACAGTTGCTCTTCAACAATGCCTTTTCCACAGATCTCGTATACGAATCCGCGCCTTGTATTGCCCATACCTTATGATACGTGTAGGACACAGGAATGTTCAGTACAGGGATTTTACCTTCAAAGAATCCTCTGACATGCCTTGAGAACTATACTTGCAGTTTTTGGCCAAGAAAATGAGCCAGAAATCGAGTTTTGTTTTGACTCTCGTTCAGAGGCCAATATTCAGTCCTTGACACTAAACGGTTGTCAGGAGAAAAATCGAACGTTTCCCAAATCAGAAACATTGAAATGCCTCTATGAGATCGGAGGAGTCGTATTTGTTAAGGTATGCCCAAAGAAAGGCAATTAAAGTCATGAACTGGTGTATACGAAGAGTTACAGCTATCGATTGGCTTCAGAACACTCAGCAAGTTTTTTGGCTCAAGATCACAAGTCTTGAAATTGCCTATGTATAGCGTAAGTGAGGTAATTGGCACCTCACGTGTGTTCAGTGAGAATGTTTATGGATGATCTTGGGATCAGAAGGTACCTCAAGACTGCTTTTTAATCTTAGTAACATCTACTTGCCTAAGCGCGGCTAGATATGCGATATTTACAAAAGAAATGTTAAAAGTAAGAGTATTTCGAAAGAGCCTGCTATAGTTCTTCTTTGCTGTAGAAGAATTGTAGAAACGACTATACATGATTATTCCTGCTGTTTTCGCTCTGCCCAATGGAAGTTAATTGCTGAAACCACTGACTTCAGCAACACTCACAAAACCGGTCTTATCTATTCCTTCTGAACGTCATGCGTAGTTGCGACAAGCGAATTTCGTGAAGCAATTAGTAGAAACTCGTCACCTGTGCGTTCAAGCACTGCATTAATGCTCTTTGAAGAATTCTAGGAGTTTGGGTAACCATTGGGCTAACCTGATGGAATGAAGAGTAATAAGTTTCCTTTTAAAGATCAATAATCATTTAGTTGAGTGCCAGCAACAGCAAGCAGTGACTGGCAAAAGATAGAAGAGTACGCTTCAAGTTAAAATCTTTTTTAGTCTGCTTTTACCACATGCATTCTAAATCCGGGCCGCTTGTGGAAGATGAATGTCGGTCTCAGGCTCTGAATGAAGGCTCAGTCTGTTTAGATGCTACACTGTTATCTCATAGTGGGCTCCAAGGGAGCGCCTTATTCTCCATACCTATGGTGTTTATCTTCCTTAGCTTAGACGCAATCCAAAGGATGTCTAGAAGAGATTAATACTCGTTTAAATAATCATCAAAAATGCTGCTTCATCTCAGGGGTTTTGAATTACACCTTGACGTCCGTACCAACATGATCCATTGCGGTGCTCTTTCCAGTGTAATGGCAGATGTTACTAGGGTCAAATAATTTTTGAATATATATAGAAATGGATACTTACTATAAAAAAATAAATATGAAAATAAAACTCAGTACCCCACACTATTCTCATTCTTTTCTGTTTGTTTGATTTTGTAAGAAATTGGCTCCATCATGAACATTTCATCAGTGTATGATATCACTTTTCTCATTATCTCCTATTGTTAGTTTACTTTTCATAGAGATGTCCTTCATGCGTGTAGGTCCACTACGCAAACACGAATTCTGGTAATTAATAATAATAGTAATGATAATGATAATAATAATAATGATAATAATGATATAAAAAAGGCTAAGTGCTTATGGCTAAGCATGAAACAAAATCCTTAATCAGAGTTGATGTCGCCTGCAAAAATACCCTTTTCTCTTTGGTCATCCCATTTTTCAATCCAGTCTAGGGGGCATAAGGCGTTGTAGGTCTTCCAAAAGACCTTGCATGGAGCAAAATCCTCGCCCTTCATATTAACACACTTGTGGTAATCCACATAAGATTGCCAACAATGCTTTGTTTGGTTTTGCTGGGGGAATCTAGCATCGAAACCAACTGTATGTAATGGAGAGTTTTCTTGATCGGCCATGTCTATTATACTGTATTTGCGCGCTTTCTATTTCGTAAAAGCAAAGGTAGTTTATGTTTCCAGACAAAATATTTGTATCTCTCTGCCAACCATTCTTAATACAAACTTTTCCACCTGGTACATCTTTCATCACCTTTTTAAAGATCCTGAAGGGATGGGGATATCGGGCAAAACTACGCGCGACGCCTTTCTGAAAATTGATTGGTCAATGTTATAAAGCCTATATGCTAAAGAAGACATCGTATCATATCATATAGATTTATTTAAATCTCTCGAGAGCCTTTTGGACCAATTGTGTGTTGTTCTCTCTGTCCAATTCCTTGAGTAAGCGTATTAATTGGAAACACATGTCCCACGAATCGGTAGCTTTTATTGTGTCCGTAGCGTTCGCAGCACTTGTCACCAAAAGCTCCAAGACTTTAAGCATTAATTCTTCATCCTTCAACAAATTAGTGACAGATTTACCTGACGTTTTTGTAGAATCATCGTTTACAGTTTTGCTTTCTTTTGTTTCTAAATCTGTTTTTTTAAAATGTAAATCATCTCCCAAATCTTTCTCATCGTAATTCAAAAATACCAAGAGAAGTACGCCAAGCATTTTAGCCTCATTTTCTTCTATACAGAGGGCTAGCAAATCCCTTGGTGTCATCTTCAAGTTAGTGAAAAGATGGTTCCAGTACTTGGTTTCGATCTTTCTTAAGCAATTACTAATAATTTCTAACATACCACCGTGGGTAGGTACTGAAATATTATGCTCTGAATCGGTGTTATCATACATCTTAATTAATTTCAGGATATCATCCAAAGAGTCGCTTTGTAGTATTTTAGTAGACAAAATCTTTTCGAGCGCAAATTTATAAGGCCTTAGTGAACGATAATCGTTTGAGATTTCCTCCAAATTGATATTGTCTCTTAATTTGGCTAAGATTAATTGATCGAGGTATATTTGGTGTTTTACCACCAATTTGGAAAATCTCGAGTTGAAAATGCAGTGAAGTGTATGTGTAGTAGCTGTTTCCGGCGTGGTTGATATTGGATACAGATCTTCTTCGATGGGGATAGAAATTAGTGGCTTTTTATCATCCCATAAATCTTCTAAAGAGTATACGACGTAATTATGGCCCTGGATTACAAATATTTCGTCCCTTATAACATCGACTATTTTTTCTATATTATTCAACAGAGTTAAGGTTTGCCAACCTCCTCCATCCAGTTTGCCAAACTTTATAAATTTTCTGTCGGCAAAAAATAACAAGCCCTCTTTCATGTTAGTTATCCACTCAATTTTGTTGGGTAAAACATCAATTGGAATGTTAATTTTAAGATACTGGTAAAATTTTTTGATGATGTTTAATCCACATGGATGGACAGTAGAAATCACATCAAAAACAATCGTTTGAGTATCAGTAACTAAAATAATCTCAGCTGTTTTAAGTAATGCTTCGGCTTGCTTCTCGGAAGCTTTGTGGTCCTTGGATTTAATCTTCAACAACTTATACCGGAATAGAGTATTAACGTGTAAACTGAAAACAATTGTATTCTCTGGAACATTGTATTCCCAAATAACATAATCTGATAGTTCCACATCCGAATTCGCTTCTTGTAGAGGAATTTGTAGACATTTCAAACTTGTTGAGCCGTCATCTTTCTTCATATGACAAATCAAATAATTATCACCGAGCCAATGTAAATCCAATACGTTTTGGTCTGCAAAACTAGACCACGTATTGGTTTCTAAATTATGAATCAGTAGTATATTCTTGTTCGACACATAAGTAGCAAGTAACCTCAAGGAAGAATTGATTTTCACAAAAGCGATATGATTATTGAAAGTTTTTGTAGGAAGTTTTATGACTTGTAAATTATCATTATTCAAAGATGAACTTGTCACGGGTGAATATATGACTACATCATTGTTAGTATTGGTTAATACGTAGCATTTCGGGTTTCTAAAATCAAATTGCGTTTGTTTTATTTCTTCCCATAATTTCCAAACTTGATATTTTCCAGAATGAGACACTGTTATTAGCGATTTATCCAAAAATACAAAGTCAGATATCTCATACTGGGCCACTTTTTTTTTTTCACTGTCATCCTTGCTACTGTCATTATTGTTATCATCATTATAGTCGTCTTCATCAAAATACGTGGCAAATAAAAGATTTCCAAATTCTGTGTAAAAATGGATGTTAGTACTATCCTCAGAAACCAGAAGTAATATATTATCATTAATTCTGTCGCAAAGTTTTATTACAAATGGCGGTTTCCAGAAATGGCTTATTTTTTTAATCCTTGAATCAAAGTAGATTATCTTTTCTTTATAAACAATGACCAGATACCCATTAACTTCTAGACACGTCAGTAGTTTATCTGGTGTGTCCGGCAGTGTTATTGCCTCAACAGCTTGTTTTTCTATGTCTATAATGCTTAATATGGTTTGCTTTTCCACGGGATCATGAGATAAAACCATTAATTGTTTATTACACACAATTGTTTTGGATCCATTTTTCACTTCAACCAACGAGCTCTTGCTAACTTTAAAGTCCGATATTGTAAGTATTTGCAATCCGTGAGGAAACAAAACTATCAAAACTTCTTCATAACGTCCATCTCCGACTTTGGAAAATGTCTTGATGCCAATCATGTCTATAATTTCATAGTCAAATTTTAAAACAACTTTTAAACGAAGTTCCAGTTTTTTCACCGGAAGTTCATCGATGTTTTCTTGGTTAGAAAGAAAATGTAAAAACCCTTTTTCCTTAGTTATGCCAAACCCATTTTGTATAATTCTTGAAGAATTATTCTTATCGAATACTGTCAGAGTGTCATCATCGGTATTATAATCATATTCAGCACTGTTCGCTTCTTCTTCATTCATTAGAAGAGGCTCTATGACGGGAATGCCATATTCTTTAAAAATTGTTTCGTTTGTGCAGTTTTTCAAAATTTGGTAGGTTAAAAGAAAGTTTTTATCTGTCATAACGTAAAATATCAGCTTTCCTTGGTGCCACAATAGGTACTGCGAGTCTTTTTTAGAAATAAGTCCTTCGATGATATCATTATACGGAGCTGATCTTTTCATTGATCTGTTATCACCAAACTCCTGGAGAGAAGCCATTGTTCGTTCATGGCTAGCCACCAGCGCCATTGGTTTGAAATTGTAAATGAGCACTCTTGTCGGAGTCAGCATGATAAGAACATTGGCCTGGGGTAGTGTCATTGATTGGAGGATATTGCGATCATCCATTTTAGTGCCGCCACCTAATTCTGCGTTGCGTGGCGGAATCCTAAGCATTTGGGGCGGACTAACTGGCCATAAGTGCATTTTTTTTTCTACGTGTTCAGTTTCTTACAGCTTCCGGTCCACATCAATCTTAACTTACCATTGTTTATAGAGGCATTTAAGTTTGTTTTTTTCAGGTTGTTTGAACTATTAAGGCGCCGGTATTGTCGAATTAACATTTAAGAACAAAAGATTTGCGTAAAGCGACAAAAAAGGGCAAGATTTTGCCCCAGACGGCGATGCCATTCACGCAGTTATAATAATATTCCGAAAATAAATCATGTGGTATTGTACGAAGCCGGTGTTCATTGATCTCACTAAAATCCTTATTAAAATTGAATTGTCCATTAAAAACGTATATATATATATATATATATATATATAAGTAATACTCAGATTACTAAAACTGAAAGGGTAATATGGTCCTCACCATGAGGCCAAACCGCCAGATTTGGAGGAATTGTTCAAAGGGCAGCTGCAAGGATCCCAAACAATGCCATTGGGAGATACAAGCTTTTGGCATGGGCACCATTTTGTGATTGACTAGTGCTAGACGCTGATGAAGAATTTGATGTTGATGTGAGTGTTGCTGTGCTATTTTTATTGTTGGCCTTGGGAATAATGGACTGGCTTGCGTTAGCTGTCGAGGAAGGAATAGAATTGGAAGCAGAGGATGTTTGGCTGATATAAGAGGAGTTAGTCATGGTGGCCTCTGTCTCATCTGTTATGAAATGTTGTGGTAGGTATATGGTCGTAGCCGAGGCTTTGTTTAGTAAAGATGTATACCATGGAAAGCCCGTAATAAATGTTTGGAACTGAGTGAAAGGGAAACTCTGAGCGATATCAGATTGCAAATCTGCCGTCGAGGTCAAGTCAACCATGTGATAATAGTAGTCAGCAACAGCTTGGGGTAGAGTTAGATGGTTCTGCATCATGTACGAGGTATACTGTGGAAAGGCAGTATCAAAATCGTTTAAAAACTCCATGAAGAACGCCATGTCTGCATCTGCGGCTGCGGACCTGGCAAATGTATCGTCAGCGGAAGTGGACGTAATAGTCTTTGCACCATAACTATGGCTGACCAAAAGGCTCACTAGGAAAACATTTTTAATGAAGTGGAAAGAGGGAGTAAATATCATTGACACTAATTTTTAGGATGTAACGAGATGTTAAAATCGCTTGATGAGAGATAATAGTCTAGATTGTGATCAAGTAAAGCAAAATAATACGGCATAAACTATTCCCGATTGAAGCGTCGTTTTAAATCTTTCAAGCTTTTGAAGTTTCAAACAAAGGCTTGGGTGACAGCAATAAAAAATTTTGCCAGAATTTTTCCCTATTTGGGCGTTCAATGAAGATAACGTTTGGAATATTAGAACCAAAAAAGAAAAAGGCTTGCAGCGATTAATAATTATACTAATTTTTTATTTATCATATTTAAGAATATGGAGAACACGGGTTTTATATTTAGACGCCTGCGAAGATCCTGAACCAAACATAGTTGTTTAAGAAAACAAATAAGTGATGGTTTCCAACATTAAAACAAAGTAAAAACATGGCCTGACTGAGCCTACACCTCCTGTGCTTGTACTCGAACTTATTGTATTAGTTGTCTTAGGGCTTGTTGTTTGATTTCCCGATGAAGAAGGTAGTGACGTTAACTGGGTGACTACAGTAGAGTTTGAGGATTGGTAGTTTATAGATGATACGACGCTGGAAGTTACTTTTGGTAGAGATGACGATAAGGAAAAACCTGTGTTATTAGTAGCAGCTAATGAACTAGTAATAATGCCGGAAGAAGTTGTACTTGGAAGATGAAGTAATTGATCGTTAGAACTTCCATTGTCAAGAAAGGTGTATTGCACTTTTTGCCCAAAGGCAGTATTTAAGTCTTGAGCATTTGAGTCTGTGAGAAGTTGTGCTTGAACAATGAGGATTTGTAGTAGTGCAATAGGAATGAAAGCTAGAGAACCGAATTGGCTTATCTTCATAGTAAACTTGTTGACGAGCTATAGAATGGTGTGAGAGAGGGTCATAAAAGTAGATTTTCAAGGTTTCAAGTTTTCAAGGTTCTTTACTGGTCAAGATGGCTAATGGGTAGCTAAATATATATACAAAAATGTTTGTTGATGATTTGTTCATAGTGTTTTCAAAACACCACGAAAAGACATCATTCTTGCATTCTTTTTTCTACAAGATGAATCTATACATCTGAAACTGCGACGCCATTTTTTTCCGCTGTTCGGGGCATTCTTGGCCAAATCCTCGAGAGAAATAATACGTCAAAAGTAGAAAGGTGGGCTAGACGAAACATGATCATACGTCATAACTGCAGCCGTGTATGAGTGGGTGGAAATTGTATAAGTAAACAGGTCCTTACTTATAATATTCACGCATGCAATGAAATTCTCCAGATTATGTTGCTTAGGTCTGGCCAGACGGTTAATGAAATGTTCCAGGGGAAATAGAAACATTGTAACCGGTCTCCGCCAAGCTTCGCCCTTCATACATGCTTGTACAAATACGTAAGGTTGAGGTTCGAAACTGGGCAACGATTGGACTAAGAGAAAGTGGCCAGGTCCTTCCTGTGTAGAATCAAGTAGATACGTTAGCACAATATGCCCCTTTTTATTTTTTTCTACGGTGTGTGTTTATATTTCTTGGCACATAGCATTCGGCTGCAAACTTGTAACTTTATTATTAGAACAAGACAGTAATTTCTGTTCCACTTTTGCTCCACAACTATAAGCAATTTTTTTATTTTTATCAACTGTTGCGTTTTATGGACTACGATAGTGGTACTTGCCTTTCGTATTGTTTATATTTTGTTCGGAAAAATAGCTTTTAATTAATTTTTCAACATCAGTTAAAGTCTTGTGAAATGCCTATAAAGAAAACAAAGGACAAAATAGAGGTAGATAATTCAAGTGAAAAGATTCTATTCCTTACACCAAATTCAACTAAAAACTTTACGAGGTACCACGTAGTTCCGATTGGATCATGTAGTGTTCAAGGACAGTTAAGGGACTGGAATGCCTAAATGATCAGAAAAAAACATCTCATTCCTTATTTCAAAATCTATCTCTTGAGTGAACAATTACTTCATCTATCTCCTTAGTTTAAGCGTTATCTGCATCCGAGTAAATAAAAAAACGTGATAAAATAATATATAATTCTGTTTTCTCGTCTAAAAAAGGAAAAGTATATATAACAAACACAGTAAAAAAAACAATGTCGTTCACTGATTAAGGTTAAGCATTAGCGGCAATGGCTTGCTTAATAGCAGCTGGGTTGGCACCGACAACCTTTGCAACTTCCTTACCATTCTTGAACAGGAGCAAAGTTGGCATAGCGGAAACTTCATTTTTTTGAGCAACATCACCTAATTCATCAACGTCCAGTTTGTAGAAATCAGCTTGTGGGTATTGTTCAGAGAATTTTTCAATCATTGGAGCAATCATTTTACATGGACCGCACCAAGTGGCGTAGAAATCCACAACAACTAGCTTGTCTTGAGCAATTGCAGAGTCGAATTCGCTGGCAGTTTTGAATTGAGTAACCATTATTCGTATAAAGGTGTCTAGTTTTCTATTGCACTAATGCAACTTTCAAGCCTTTAAAGACTACACAGTGCAAACAGTATTCCTTAATCAAGGATACCTCTTTTTCTTCCTCGCTTCCACTAATTCATCGGATTGTTTTTTTTTTTTTGGAAGACATCTTTTCCAACGAAAATACCATACAATATCGTTTAGGAGAATCCCTTCAAACATGGAAAAGAATGGAGCCAGCCTTAAGCCTAATCCAGTCCACCTCAACAGGCCCTCCGACGCCTCATCTGATGTTGTCTAAACAAAACCGCAGTAATAATAATATGAACCAATTTATTTTTCGTTACATAAAAATGCTTATAAAACTTTAACTAATAAGAGATTAAATAGCTTATTGCTTGGCGTTGGTAGCAGCAGTCAACTTAGCTTGTTCAACCAAGTTTTGTGGAGCATCGAAGACTGGCAACATGATTTCAATCATTCTAATCTTAGAGTTGTCGTTGAAAGACTTGTCTTGGGTCAACTTGTCCCATTCACCAGTAGTAGCGACTCTGTGGGTTTCGTAGTCCTTAGCACCGAAAGTTGGCAACAAGGATAGGTGGTCCCAACCTTGAATTTCGTTGTATTGAGCCTTTGGACCGTGAATCAACTTTTCAATGGTGTAACCATCGTTGTTCAAGACGAATAAGTATGGCTTCAAACCCCATCTAATCATAGTGGAGATTTCTTGGACAGTCAATTGCAAAGAACCGTCACCAATGAATAAGATAACTCTCTTCTTTGGGTCAATTTCTTCAGCAGCGAAGGCAGCACCCAAGGTAGCACCAGTGGTGAAACCAATGGAACCCCATAAGACTTGAGAGATACCGTAGGTGTTGTTTGGGAAAGTGGTTTGGTTGATACCGAAAGCGGAGGTACCGGTTTCAGCAATAACAACATCACCTTCTTGCAAGAAGTTACCCAATTGGTTCCACATCCATTCTTGCTTCAATGGAGTAGAGGCTGGGACAGCAGCGTTAGCTGGAGTCTTAGCTGGGACAGAAACTGGCTTGTAACCCTTAGCGGCGTCAGCAATAGTGGTCAACAACTTTTGCAAAACGAATTTCATTTGGACACCTGGGAAAGTGGCGTTTCTGATCTTCATGTGGTCAGAGTGGAATTCAACAATGTTCTTGGTCTTGTAAGAGTAAGAGAAAGAACCGGTGTTGAAATCAGACAACAAAGCACCGACAGACAAAATCAAGTCAGCAGATTCAACGGCTTCCTTAACTTCTGGCTTGGACAAGGTACCGACGTAAACACCACCATATCTTGGGTGTTGTTCGTCAATGGAACCCTTACCCATTGGGGTGACGAAGGCTGGGAATTGAGTCAAGTCAATCAACTTCTTGGTTTCAGCCTTGACGTCGTGTCTGGAACAACAAGCATCAGCTAAGATAACTGGGTTCTTAGCGTCCTTGACCAAAGCCAAGATGGTGTCAATGACTTCCTTTTCGGATTCAGCATCGTTTGGCTTCAAAGACATGTCAATTGGAGTTTGCAACAACTTAGCTGGGACGTTCAAGTCAACCAAGTTAGCTGGCAAACCCAAGTAGACGGGTCTTTGAGTGACGTAAGTGGTTCTGATACATCTGTCAATTTCAGCTGGAGCGGTAGCAATGTCAGTGATCATAGCAGTGGTTTCAGAAATGTTGGCAGACATTCTGTGGAAAACAGTGAAGTCACCGTTACCCAAGGTGTGGTGCAACAACAATTGCTTAGCTTGAGCAGAGATGGATGGGACACCAACAACGTGCAAAACACCAACGTGTTCAGCGTAAGAACCGGCAATACCGTTCAAAGCGGACAATTCACCGACACCGAAGGTGGTGATGATACAAGACATACCCTTGATACGAGCGTAACCATCAGCGGCGTAAGCAGCGTTCAATTCGTTGGCGTTACCAGCCCATCTCATACCTTCAACTTCGTAGATCTTGTCCAACAAGGACAAGTTGAAGTCACCTGGCAAACCGAAAACGGTGTTGACGTTGACTTGCTTTAATCTTTCGAACAAATATTTACCCAAAGTAATTTCAGACATTATGATTGATTTGACTGTGTTATTTTGCGTGAGGTTATGAGTACAAAATAAGAATAGAGAAAAGTATACAACAAGAAATATGAAATTAAAGGGAACAAACCCAAATCTAATTCTAAGGAGAGTGAAAGAACCTTGTTTATATATTTTTTTTTCCTATGCTCAACAAGGACAGCTAGATTCATGCAAAAATGTGCCATCGGCATAAGCTGATTCAAAATGAGCTAAAAAAAAAATAGTTAGAAAATAAGGTGGTGTTGAAGATAGCAGGTAGATCAAGACACCGTCTAACAGAAAAACGGGCAGCGGACAGTATTATGCAATTATGAAGAAAAGTACTCAAAGGGTCGGAAAAATATTCAAACGATATTTGCATAAAATCCTCTGCTGAATATTTCATAGTGAAAATACCGTAACAACACAAAATTGTGTTCAAAATTCATAAATTATTCATTTTTTCACGAGGCTCATCGCACCAAAAGTCAGAAGAGCATACATAATATTTTAAATGCATAGGTTATGCATTTTGCAAATGGCACCAGGCAACAAAAATATGCGTTTACCGGGCGGAGTCGGGAAGGAAGCCGGAACCACCAAAAACTGGAAGCTACACGTTTGAGGAATGTGTGGGTGCATCGTGCTTATCTCAAGAAATATAAGGTATGGTATAAGGTGCTAGAGCTTTAAGAATAGATAATAAACGCGGGGATGTATACACTGAGAAGAAGTTACTTTTATCTTGGTTGTTTACTTTGTACATCAGATCAGCGGAACGCATGTTCACCCAGTCACACGTTGTTACCCTCACACCAACATGTATGAAACGTTATTTTTAGATATATCATTTGCACGCGTTTTGGCGTGTAGATACATCTCTTTGCATGTGCTCAGGCGTTTTTCCGCTTGAAGACTATATATTTTATATTGAGTTTATATGTTTAGGGAAACTGCTTCCTACGTCCTGGTTGTCCCTTCCCGTCTTGATTTAGCCTTCATTTTTTCAATTCTGGCCTTTAGGGTAGATGTCACTGCAGCAGCACGTTTATAACTTTCTTCTGATGCAAAACTATCATTAAAATCGAGATCCAAGTCATCGGAGACACTACCGATTCCAGTGCCGCTTTTTCTGTACGGCCGTATGTTGAGAGAGTTCACGCGGTGGGGCAAGTCCCCGATGGACTCGCTTGATCTTCTCTCATAGTTGACTTCTTCTTTCTTTCTTACGTCTTCCTCCTCTTTAAATGGCAACGCAGAGGATAATGATTTTACTCCATAGTTACTTGACACAGTGGAAGAAGGTATGGAGTAGGATGAAATTGTACCCATCGACTGCAAATTCGTGTCATTTCGTTTTTTATTTCTATCCAATTCGATCTCCATGTTTCTAAGCTCGTTTTCTAATGACATTACTCTATCAGAGAGTTTATTGACATCAATCTCCTTGGATCTTAATTGGATGTTCTTTTCGTTCAATTTAGACTGTGCCTCCTTTAGTTGTTCTCTTAGCATTTCGTTCTCTTTAATCATTTCGATTTTATAATTTTCTGTATTATTCATCTTTTCCAGTAGGCTTTGTCTTTCTTTGGTCCATATCATTTCATCGTTTTGTAGTTTTTGCAATCTGTATTTATATTCTTCAACTAACTTTTCATTTTTGTCTATACTATTAGTTACTACATTTTTTGGCGTTGCTAAAGATTTAGACGTTAACAAAACTCTCGATTTGTTGGTACCGGCTACCATTGATGGTTTTGCTGCCAAGGCTATTGACCCTATTGGGTTCACTTTACTTTTGTTGTCATTTCTCAATGGTGAAGATGCTACCCTCTTTGATGGAAGCACGGAACTTTTTTTCAAAAGAAATTTGTTTTCCATGGACCCAGTTTGTTTATTCACTTCAATAGTGCTATGGCCACTGCCGCTTGCGATGCTGAAATTTGGTAGCGTTTTGACCGTTTCTTCAATTTTCTTCCTTTTCAAATTATCCAAGTGCTCTAGTGTTTTCGCAAAGGTATTCATGCCAAATATTTTAATTAGAATGGCAAAACTCTCAAATCCGATCGTTCTTATAGCAGGTTGCGTGTCGTTGACGATGTGAACCACAATGGGTACCACTTCATCCTTTAAATATCTTTGTAAAGTTGAGTATCCATCCCTTTGTTCCTTCATGCTTGCATTAAACAATTGCGTACACTCCATTCTGATTTGAGGCGTCTTGTGCTTCATATGCTCCAAAATATCTTTCAGCATATCTTCATTGCGTCCATTGGAGACCAGTGGATCGTAATACTTACAAATGGTTAATAATGCCTTCCTGATAGCCTCTATCACAGAAGGCTTCTTCTCCTTTGTCCTATCTAACAAGGGAGTAAAGACTAATGAAACATAATCCTTGGAAAACCCTGGTGTTTTTAGTTTGTCGCAAATTAATTCTACTGATTGGGCGGCTAGTGCAACAGCTTGTATGTTTGCATCTTTCTGGATAATATGCCCATATATCCCCAATAAGTTGGAATAATTTTGCGAAGAGCTTTTTAACTTCTTAATCTGCGATAGAACGTTATCCCAAAACTCCTCCAATACTTCTACTCTATCTTTCCATTTGGACGACGTTATCCTCTCCTGGAATTCCTTAGGCAATTTATCAAGGATTGTTTCTTCTGGTAGCATGCTGAAGGTGTCTATTTGAACTCCACTTTGCTGCTTTGATGGTGGCATATCTGTTTCCATTCCCATCAATGTATCTCCGTCCCTATCCATCCGATATTCCCCATTATCGTTCGATAATATGGACTTTCTCTTTTTGGCTTCCTCCTCTTGGCTTCTTTTCTTTTCCAATTCTCTTTTTTCCCATTGGAATAACATCTTCGATGAAGGTGGCTCGTCACCAACTTTTGCGAACAATTTATGAAGATCTTTCACTTGAATCGGCTTCAGTTTTTTAAACAGCATCTCCTCTAATAAGTCGCTATTGTTGCCTGTAATCTTATAGATTTCTACAATCAAATTCATCGTTTGTGATCGAACGTTTCTATCACCATGACCAGCTAGTTGAGGTACATGCTTTAATAATTCTGGTAGGAACGTTTGAACGTTCACATTTGTGAGCCCGAACGCAGCCATTAATTCATAAATACAATTGACTGCCGCAGCAATTAATTTTGGTAGTTTTTTCTCGAAAAAGGGTATTACCAGTTCCACAGATTGCGTAATAGATGTATCAAGACCACAAAGTGAGATTATACAGTCCATCGACTGTGTCTTTGTCGTTGCTCTTGAAGATGTTAAGCCCTTTTCTACAAGCAGTGGAGTCCACGTTGATATTAAAGTGACATTATGTGAGTTTTTCAAAGACGATGGCGCAAAGGCATCTATTAAACTACTCAAGGCAACGATGGCTTGCTCTTGAGCGACCACATTAGCATCGGTTATATATTGTGCAAATAATGTGGGGTCCCTCCAGTACATTTGTATGTTATCATCCCTCCTGACGTCACCAACAGAGTTTTTAAAGAGCTGGTTCAACTCCTTATAAGCTTCTAAACGTGCCTTCCATAACTTGTACG
Source organism: Saccharomyces paradoxus (assembly GCF_002079055.1). Taxonomy (NCBI): domain Eukaryota; kingdom Fungi; phylum Ascomycota; class Saccharomycetes; order Saccharomycetales; family Saccharomycetaceae; genus Saccharomyces; species Saccharomyces paradoxus. Next base: position 227,962 of record NC_047498.1, read on the forward strand.
TCAATCGCTCTTCTAGCGGTAACGTGGTATAGTCCACTTCTTCTTCTCCCGACATGGCTAACCTCAAACTCCTTAGTAAGAATCCAATGATGTTTCACACTGTAAAAGGTAGCTGATTTTTCGTAGTTTGACAACGCTGCTTGATTCCTAGGCCCAGTGTCTTCTTTATTCACTCTTTTCATGGGGTATCAAACAAACAAAAACAAAAACAAAAACAAAAACGACACGAAAAAATGAATATTCGTAAACTATGATAACTCGGACCATAGTAAAGCCAAGGGAAGATTGACTGGTTATGAATAGTACATAATTTTTTCAAACTATTTAGATGATGACCTTATCACCGCCTAATTTTCAGACGCAGATTCCTTTGTTAATATCTTGGCTAATTGAATATCTACAGACTTTTCCTGCAACTTGAATAGATTCCTTGCATGGAAACAGACTAAGAATATTAAAGGTAGTAAAAACATTGGAACTGTATCGAAAACGTAGAGGCACCATTCGTGCTGACTTATATAACTTTTTAAGCCCATTAGGAATTGTACCACTCTGACAATAGTTCTAGCATTAACAAGAACTATCCCACTCAAAAGTATATAATTGAACTGGAACCATGCGTCACTATCCCGAAGAATTTTACTAGTTGCTCTCTTCATCTTATAATCGAGAAAAAGTTGGTTTAACATTAAAACCCCATAACAGAATATCTGAATAAAGAGGCCCACGATAATTAAAACACGCCCAGTATTCCTGCTGTTCCATGAGGATAACAGCCCACCTCCTACAGCTTGCAGGACACGCCCAATCATGTCACTCACTAGAAATGAAACCGTGCTATATTTCGCAGGAATTATCATATGTCTCTCCATAAGCAGTAGACGTGCCATTTTGCTGAACAACATAAAAATAGTAAGAGCGTAAAGCGAAGGTGCTATCAATAAAAGAACCGACTGAGCGATGAAGGTTGAAATCTCGGGCCTATTGATGAAGACTATTTTCAACACATAACCTACAAACTGTAAAATAATCCCTAAAACGAAAGGAAAATATGTCCACATCAAATTGCGAGCTGAAAAGTATGTTACTGTGGAATTTTCCTCTGATAACTCGTTGCACTTGCAAAGATACATACACCTCCTGCTCCTGTGTATTGCCATTGTGATCTGTACCAAGGCATAAGGAATTAAAATCCCAAACAGAACAACAAATGCAATTGCAGCGCCTTTGTGAGGTTTGTACGCATAAAAACCTTCATAATCAGCCATTTCCTTTTTTATAGAAAATCTCTATTGGGGTTGTTGGGATTTCTTTATTGAAAGAAATGTGCAGTACAATACTAAATGTCGTGTATCTGTAACAAGAAGAACATGTATGCTTATTTTATAATCCATCATATAACTTGATAGATATACAATAATCAATGTGGAAATAAGCAAATGTCCGTTAATATCCGTTAATATCCACTGTCATATTTTCGCAACCATCACTAAGCGTAGTGAGGCTTAACCATTTCTAGGAAAAACTAAAACAAAAGCCTACGGAGTACTTTACGGAAAAATAAATTGCTTAGAAAAGATCGCAGTTAGGGCCCTTTTCCTGCCAGAAGATGTAAAAGCAAAACGAAACATTATAGATATACCATCATATTAAATGCGAATTTTCCAAGCCTCGTAACTAAAAGCCTACATGCAAGTCTTATAATGCAAAGCTTTCCCCGTGAAAGTGTAACCCACCATCTGTTGCCCATCTTCTTGTGCTTTCAATTAAGCCTCTGGGGCCGGCAGCAAGAACCCATACTTGTGATAAATATTCAGCGTGATCTCTGCCTTGGTTCGCCCACCTGCAACATTGAATAGAATCCGTCTCCGCATCACATTCCGTTTGCAGACACCATTCATAGTCCTTATCGCCAAGTGTAGGCCTGCCAAAGAATACCTTGACACCTGCTGGAATCCTGATCTTTCTAAGCGGGGCCTCTAAAGAAGGGTCTTGGGCAGGTGGTTCAATGACTTTTGGTTGTCTGAAAACACTCGAACCATTAAATGAAGAATGTGTAGTTAGGGTTCCCTGTGCAGTATTTTTCGTTGATTTAGATCTACTAAAAGCATACGTAAAATCTATTTCATCGTCAGCATTAATGTCGGGTATATCATTTGTTTTGTGTGACTGATGGGTCCTCAAGGTAGATTTCTTACTCAGAAGGGCCGTGTTCTCGTTCGGCTCAGTAGGTTGGGAATTGCCATCTGATAGCATGGAATTATCTCCCAACTGTGCAAGTCGTTCGCTCGAAGAAATACTACTACCTTCATCATCAATATCTGCAGAAGAATCATGATAGTCAATATAATCAATCTCAATGTCCTGTTCGTTGCCTTCGGTTCCGCTAATGTATATCTCCATACCTTCAAAATTGTTTCTGAAATGGTTTAATACTTCCAGATCCTTATAATCTCTGGAAACCCAAAGGAGCCTAACATTTACACCGTTGAAGTTCAGAATACGGAGTAATGGTAAACCAAAGGATATACCTGAACCTCCTACACACATAAACACTCTTTGCGCCTTTATTATAAAATTCAAAGGCGAATTTATTAGCGCAGAAGAATTGTTCCGAAATGGATTCTTGGAAGACCTTGTGGTAATGTCAAAAGGGGAACTAGGTTTGGAAATGAAACTCAACTCAGGTTCAAAAGCCCCTGTAATGTAATACTTTTCATTTGTACGCAATGGAAAATGCCCGTTTCTAATAATTAATCTCACCAAATTATCACTTGGAATACTAGCTATGGTAAAAGGATGTTGAAAGGGTATTAAATGGGACAGTAACCTCCTTAAGAAGTTTCTATGGTAAATATTGATCCTTAGGTGTCCTCCTGGTAGGATGGGCCGCTTGGGTAAATCGGTTAATGGGAATTCCAAAAGAGACAATGATGAAGAAATGGGTACGATTGTAACTCTCGTAACATTGGAGATATGAAGCCTATAAACGATCTGTCCCGTTAAGATGAGCACATTTAAAGTGGTATAATATGAGATGCCTGGGCGAGCATGGTAATGCAGAAGCACCAAAATAAGCCATGTACTTACATAGTGAACATAGTAAAAAACTCTGTAGCTCCATCGTCTAGCATATCTTATAGAAGTAATGGCAATGAGTAGGAAAAGGCCGAGAGCAATAACCCCATAAATGTTGGGGAGTTTTTTCATTTTCACATACAGCGTATCATTGATGTACATGTAATAGAGATAGAACCACGTGTGTAAAACAGATTCAAGCACAACAATTCTGGATATCCATTTGTGAAGAGGTAATAATGCTAAGTACAACGTGTGAGGTAATGGTGATGGTCTCAACGTTAGGAATAATAAAGGTGGCATCAAAGCAACGGAAATTCTTCCCATACGTTTAGTGATTTCTAGGAGATCTCCGTTAGCGCCTTGTACAACAAAAATTGAAGTGAAAACAAAGCACATTAAACATAGTTGGAGTGACTGGTTGTGATACATATGTGTTTTGTGAATCCATGACCTTCTATTGAAAACATGATGCTTTAGATGGTGACAGATCTTGAAGAATTTGTTGGTTAACAACAAGCAATTCATCAATGGTATAATAACACATATTATAATGAAAGAAATCAAAAGGCATATCTGAGAATATTTGCGTACTTTCAGAGTTCGAAAATGTTTGTCAACATCGACATCAAAGCTGGGAAGATGTTCTTTGAACCAGCTAATGATAGACTTCAAGTCCATGCTGATAATGATAATAAAAAAAGTGCAGTGAACTTTTTTAACGGAGTTATTAATCAATTTAATGATTTGATTTAAAGAAGATACAAGTGCAGTAAAAGTATTATGATGGTAATATAGAAATTAAAAGCTTGGCAAAAATGAAAATAAAAAACTAGCTTTTTCCTCCACCTAAATTTGAAGGGAAATGAAAATGAAATTGAGGCTGTACAAGGTGTTAATCTTCCATAACGGATAACACCACACGTTCTTTCCCTAAAGTTAAATTTTTATTACCTATTTTACATACATACTAGCCACTATTTGCATAGTTGATAAGTGTTGTTTGCACCCTTTTTTCTTTTTCAATAGCAGAAAGGGCTTTAGCATTGCTTCTCGACATTCCTATGATTCCATTTGTTTACATCCGTACATACAAAAAATAAACCCATGCATCTGTCTCAAGAATACCTATTTCTCAAAAGGTTTTATCACTTATAATGTGGACAGTAGCGCTACTTTAAATTTTCCGCCTACTTTGAAAAATTCACCGAGGCAAAGTTGAGAGGGCTAGGTGGATGCTCCAGCGTACAGCTACCGAACCTTGGGACTGTTTCTAGAGGCAGGTCCGCTGGAGGAGCTGGAAGAGCGTAGCGGAAGGATAGCGACACTCAGTAACAAGGTTCGTGGCAGGGAACATCACGTACTCTAGTTCCTGTAAAAATAATATGATCATGTTTGAAACCTCGTATTGAAAAATCGCGAGTTTTTAAGTGTGTAATTTTAGAATACCGAAATAGCACAAGAAGAGATAAGATAAGATACTGATAGGATAATGTCTTTACCAGCTACTTTTGATTTGACTCCAGAGGATGCCCAACTTTTGTTGGCCGCTAACACCCACTTAGGTGCTAGAAACGTTCAAGTATGTACACATATCCCATACGAATACATTTCTATAGATGATAATAATCTCGAAAAGAATATGTCCCCTATTTGTTCATGATTTGAGCTCAGAAACCTAAAGATAATTTTAGAGGAATTTAAGAACTTGCCGAATTTGGAAGAATTAGAAGCTTACTTTTTAATGAGGACAAAGAGACAAGACTCAACATGAATATACCTCCTCGAATGCGTTAGAAATTATGATCTCCAAAGAAACGGTAATATCTCCAAAAAAGAAACTCACGGGATGTAATTCGATACTTTATTAGATATGGAAGGAAACATTATATATGCACAAATGAACGCTCTTACTAACATGAATTATCTTTTTTCTCTTTTTTTAGGTCCACCAAGAACCATACGTTTTCAATGCTAGACCAGATGGTGTTCACGTTATCAACGTTGGTAAGACCTGGGAAAAGTTGGTTTTGGCTGCTAGAATTATTGCTGCCATTCCAAACCCAGAAGATGTTGTTGCCATCTCTTCCAGAACCTACGGTCAAAGAGCTGTCTTGAAGTTTGCTGCTCACACTGGTGCTACTCCAATCGCCGGTAGATTCACCCCAGGTTCTTTCACTAATTACATCACCCGTTCTTTCAAGGAACCAAGATTAGTTATTGTTACCGACCCAAGATTAGATGCTCAAGCCATTAAGGAAGCTTCTTACGTTAACATTCCAGTCATTGCTTTGACTGATTTGGACTCTCCATCCGAATTCGTTGATGTTGCCATCCCATGTAACAACAGAGGTAAGCACTCCATCGGTTTAATCTGGTACTTGTTGGCTAGAGAAGTTTTGAGACTAAGAGGTGCTTTGGTCGACAGAACTCAACCATGGTCCATCATGCCAGATTTATACTTCTACAGAAACCCAGAAGAAGTTGAGCAAGTTGCTGAAGAAGCTGCTGCTGCTGAAGAAGGTGAAGAAGAAGAAGTTAAGGAAGAAGTCACTGAAGGTCAAGCTGAAGCTACTGAATGGGCTGAAGAAAATGCAGACAACGTTGAATGGTAATCATTTGAAAACCTTGCAATGTGTGTGAATATTGTAAGGAATTGAGAAGGAGAGTTTAAAAAGAGATAGGAGTATCACTTTTCCAAATTTTCTTTTTCATTTTTTTTAAATTCATCTATCGTTTATCTTTATCTCATATATATTTTGCTTCTCTCTGAAGCGTCATCATCTATCTGTATTTTTAATGCAATCATAGTATAAAAATTTTTAACCAAATTCAAAAATTATAATATTTTACAAGTTTTATGCTTTTGTTCTTGTATGTTCAGGTAACTTGGCCACTATTGCGTTCTTTTGTAGGTGTGGTTGCAATAGTTGAACTATCTGGGACAAGATGTACATTTTACAATACTAAAAGTACTAAAATAAAAATAATATTTAGTTCTGAACAGCAGCCGCAGAGATTTAATTTTTCTTTTGTTTACCTCCTGCTTAGCTATGATGTATAGAATATTTCATTTGATTATTGATTAAATTCGCCCGTTAGCCATGGTACGCTCACCTGAATATTTATTTATTTCGTTATACATATATATATATATATATTCTTCCAGTAAAACTACCTCTCTTCCCTTATCTTTTTGGTCAATCTAAATTAACCCGTGACCTTAGGTCTTCCAGCAGAATTACCAAGTCGCAATCGATTTTTGAGATTTGAATAACCAGCTCAGATATACTACTGACAAAAAACTTGTAATGACACTGTTTTAACAAGTTTAAGATAAATGTATCCATTAAGAAAACATTGATTTTATTCGGACCATAATAGGCAGTCACTATTAGAATATCTAGAAGCTCTAGACCAATACCATCTAATTTGTGCTTATTTAGTGCGTTGATCATAAAATTTCTTATTACAGGCTTGATGAAATCCTTTATAACGTTCAATTTTAATTTGTCCTTCAAATGGTAATATAAGTTAGGAAAGTCCTGGTAAAATTTCCCTTCAGTAACGGTGTAACCATCTCTATAGTCCTTATTATCATTGAAACGACTGTTTAACCAAGTGACGTTTTTCGTCAAATTGATGAAGATGGACCGAGATAAGGTTTCCTGCTCTTCGTTATTGCAGCATTTTCTTATAGCTAGATACAACGGGTTGTTGGCATACTGATTGAAAGATGCGGTTTCGTCTAGCTCGCTATAGTGATATAAACATCTCTTGTATATTGGAAGACGAAAATCATTCGGTATTCCAAACCAAAATAGGTTATGCTTCCTTATCACCAATAGCAGATCGCTCTCATCATCTGATGTATGACAACTTCTCAAATTGCTCCAAAATTTTTCCAATTTTAGTTCTCTTCTAAATAAATTCCTATTCTGAAACTTTAAATTTAAAATATTCCTCTTTGTTTCTGATTTGATCAAATTTTGTATGGATGGATCGGTATGAGTGCACAAGGTTTCACTATTATTATTGGTAATCAATGATAACGACTCTTTTTCACTGTTGATTTTCCTTTTGTTTTCCTGAATCAGAGAATCTACACTCAAATTTTTTTGTGGCCTAATCACTAATGATGATGATCCCGATGAGTTCCTGTTGTTATTTGGTGTAAACAAACCATCAGAAAACACAGAAGACGCAGATGAAGATGAAGACGAGTATATCGTCGATCTGTTATTCGGTAAGGGGGCTGCTGGACTCCCCTGAGAGTTTGCTCGAGGAATGGCAAAGTTATCTATTATGGGGACAGCGTAACTAATCAGATTAGTATCCTTATCTATTGTCGTGTCCAGAATTGTTGTCCAATCCGTGGTCCCGGAATGTAGGGCCTCTTCTTTCAAATCGTCTCTAGTTATCCTATGCCTAGTATGGAATAGCCGCTGACTGGGAGGTACGTACTCGTGCATGATCTTGCCAACCGTAAGTTGTAGGTGTTATTTAGTTATAGTTAAAAGTTTAGCCAACGTATCCGTGTACGCGTGTACAAATATTATATGTACGTGCAGCTTAATATATATATATATGCGTGTGCGTGGACGTAACGCAATAAAACGAGAGTAAGGGAATGTGCGAGAGAAGGGGGATCTAGCGATGAGGGAATGGCAGGAACCAGTTGTTCCTCTAAAATACACTCTTGCTAAATTACATCAAGGATTATGTTTTATTTTAAAACAAAAACCAGCCATCTCCCTAAGGACGCGAAACTTTTGTGACGCGTTTCAAATAAAAAAAGAATGGGGCAGAATCCAGCACAATAATTAGACGATAAAGTAGTGGCGAATGTCACTAATCAACTATGTAATCACTAATACCGTATATATAGCGACACAGACTATGCAAAACATAGACGCAAAGGAATTAAAAATGTGGGTAGATACACAGAGGCCAATTGACACTTCTGGGTCATGGACAAGCTTGTTTTTAGCACATCGTAAGGAATGTAACCACGCTTGAATATAACGATGATACATATCAGTGTAGTTAGAGAGGCGTTCCAACCGTAGATACGCAACCACTTTTGTAGCCTGCTATCTGTATTTATTTGTAATTCGCTAAGATTCCAGAGCTTATTGACGAAATAGCCGAAAAGGGGCAATTGCAGAACCAATTCAAGAACTACAAACCAGTACAACCATTCTGGTTTCTCTGATAGCAGAAAATCGTGTTGCTTTTCAATGTGATCACTAACAACCTTTTGCGCAATTCCTAATTGCCATTTTGCGGGGATGACCACTGATGAATCGATGAATACGGTGATGGGAATGTGGACGATGAAGTACCACAAATAAAATTGTTGCTCACGATGACCTAGTTTCATTACCTTCAGTCGGTTCTCTCTGTATGTTTTGATGTAGGTGGCTCGTTTCTCGTACCCCTTTCCTGCGGTTGTTCTTTTTATATCTGTCAATTCGTATCCTGTACAAAAGCCGATAATTGTTTACCATGTTTTCAAAGATTTTTTTTTAAACGATATGCAAATTATTAACTCTTTTGAATGTTTCTACGTAATCTAAACTACTTTACAAAATACCATATGGAATAGGTGGCGGAGAAAATACTGTCTTACCTGCGCTTCTTCCTCATCTCTTTTATTTTCTTGTAATGTGCCTTTCTACCGCTGGTAGATTTTTCCTGAATTTCATTGTATTTACGCTTAAAATACTTATTAGAAGCTTCATCGCCCATGAGTGTCTCCAAAATAGTTGACTTTCTTTCTTTCCTGTTCATACGACTACTATAGAACTCACTCTTGTCTTCAACTATAGTACCAATGGCAAACCTTTCTGGAACCTCCCAACGTTGCTTCTTATAATGTCTCTTCGGATCAAGAGCAGCTCTATGTTTAATCAGCAATAAATCTCGTTGTACTTCACGGCGCATATTATCATCTGGCTTTGGTAAGGCAAACCAGTCATTATCATCTTTGTCGCCTTTGTTGGATTTTCTTTCATCTTCTGTTTCTACAGAAGGCAACTCGCTCTTCTTCTTTTTCTTCTTTGCTAAGGCATCGAATCCAGTTTCTAACTTAGGAAGTTTCTTAAGGCTAGCTTCGATCTCTTGAAATTTACTTTCAATGTTTACTTCATCATCGTTATTGTCTATCTGCAAAACATCCTCTTGTTGAAAAGAACCTTGTTCTTTCGCTGTACTTTTCGCTTCCAAACTGGCACTAGCATCTCTTAATGCACCAAATAAATCTTCCACACTTTGATCCATATTGTACAGCTCTTGTCTCACGCTCTCTTTTATTTGAAAACTTGACGTCTCATCGCCTTTTCTATTTCTTTTCGATCTTTTGCTTTAATCTGCTGAAAAATTTTTGTTAGGCCGGCACTAACCACGAACCATGGTAAAAGAGAAGGATGTTTAAAGAAAAGGATTCCGTGTGAAAGGGGGAATTGCGTTGTTAACTGACATAGCTGCCTTCAATGGAACCGGAACAATGAAGTTCGAAGACCTCTTGGCAACCGACAAACAAGTGCAATTTGCTCATGCAGCTACTCAACATTACAAAAGCATCAAGACTCCAGATTTCTTGGAGAAAGACCCACATCACAAGAAATTTCACAACGCAGATGGCTTGAACCAACAAGGCTCTTCGACCCCATCTACAGCCACCGATGCAAATGCCGTCTCAACTGCTCCCAGTCACACGAATACTTCGACATTCAAAAGACACATTGTTGCCGTAGATGATATATCGAAAATGAATTATGAAATGATAAAAAATTCTCCAGGTAATGTAATAACGAACGCCAACCAAGACGAGATTGATATAAGCACTCTCAAGACGAGGTTGTACAAGGACAATCTTTACGCTATGAACGACAACTTCTTACAAGCTGTCAATGACCAAATTGTAACATTAAATGCAGCGGAACAGGACCCAGAAACAGAGGACTTTGATTTATCAGATGATGAAAGAATTGATATACTGACCAAAATTCAAGAAAACTTACTTGCAGAGTACGAAGAACTTTCACAAAAAGAAAGAAAGTGGTTTATTTTGAAAGAACTACTATTGGACGCAAACGTAGAACTTGATTTGTTCAGCAATCGTGGCAGGAAGGCAAGCCATCCAATCGCGTTCGGAGCAGTAGCCATACCAACAAACGTTAATGCGAATTCACTAGCATTCAACAGAACGAAGAGAAGAAAAATCAATAAGAATGGTCTTTTAGAAAACATTCTATAAGCCAATAAACATCAGCCAAATTTGTAATACCCCCCAGCTTCACTTCCATATGCATATTCATTTAGGTATATATCGTATATTTGAGAAAAAAATCATATATGAAACGTTATAAAATATGAGAAATAAAAATCAGTTAGGCTTAACTATATTTTGTCATTAAACGCCTGTTTCCTGACCATTTCACGCACTACTTCTGATGGCACATAGAACGGGTTGTGTTTCTTTGTCTTTTTCGTGTTCTCATACTGTTCTTGGCTCTCGAACTTAATCTCCTGGCTTAGATTTATATTGAAGAACAAAAAATCCTCTATGTTGTCATTATTATCTTGTGATCCCATCTCAAACGGTTCAGAAAATGCGCTGCTCCCGAAGTCATCATACTGAAATTTATGTTTGCCTACCTCATTATCCAAACCGATATTGGAAATGCTTCCAATAGCATCGCTACATTTATCATCAAGCATATCCATTAACTCCGTCTCGAGTTGTTCCGATGTGCATCAACAAAAGGATTTACTACGACTATTTCATTTTGAGTTTTAAAAGGACGTGCATATGCACGTACATATATATGTGTATGTAGATACGTATTTATCACCACTCCTTGCTGCTTAGAAGCTGCACATATTATGCATACATCTATCGTGATAGGATTGTGAGTTGGGGATGGAGATTTAATCATTTGAGCAACAACCGCATTTCTACTTTAGGCATCGAATTTCGCGCATCCCTACCCCTTACTAACAACACACTTTTTTTTAATATTAATGACCCCGGTGGTCGTGATCGTAATCTTGATGATAATCGCGATCATGATCACGTTCTTGGCCCTCATTATCGACCAATACTGGAGGTGAGTAGGCACACCGTTTATCTAAAAGGCTCATAATCGTAGTTTGATCTCTCAAGATAGAATCGTACGTATCAACACCACCGTATCTACTTGTGGTAAATCTCAAAATATCTCCAGTGTTACCACGGTTCAAAACGTCAATGTGGTCCAATAGTTGCTCATATGGATTTGTTCGTGGGCGTGGCAGTGCTCCTCTATGAATATTGAACCGATGTTTAATTTTCCACATTTGGGATTCTAGTTCAGCATAGTTCCGACGTCTTGCGTCCAGTGCTGACTGCGTCTTTGGTTCAACTTCGTAATATAATTGTCTATGTAAATCCTGGTATTCTTTGGCGAACATGAAGTGATTTGACCTCAATTGCAACTCCAGACTGCTTGTTGTATATGGTCTTTTCATATCATTCGATTTATCTTTACTCGATCTTTTAACAGAAAACCTCCTAATGAAATGTGGCACAGCAACCACTCCAAATTTTTCTAAAGGTTTTATGGGCTTTGTTGAGCTTCTTTTGTCAATTCCAAGGCAAGAAAAGTCATCTTCATCAGCCAAATATTCATCTTCAAATGTATGTATTATATTATCAGGCAAATGTTTATCATCGTAGCCTGTATCCGCTTTAGTCGGAGATTTTGCTCGTTTTTGACCACCAGATGTATTTGTGTCGCAGTTGCTAATGTATTCTGCACCTAAATACAACTTTTCTAAATCTGCTGGTAAAGCTGGATCATTAGCACCTAATGGACTTGTCATCGAGAATCGTTGCGATAAACTTATAAAGGAACCTTCCTTTGCATTTTTGTCCACTCGGTTTATGTCTTCATCTTCATCCTTGCTATCACCATCATTAAAATCTTGGCCATTATTAATTCCTGAACCAACGTTCATACCACCAACAATCCTGCCGTCCAACATTGACAACGCATGCTCACACCTTCCACCATTTATAGATAGTCCACTCAAAGTCAGTAGCCTCGTATAAAATCCATATAGGAAATTTAAATTTGAGCAAGAAACACCATACTTTTTGGCCAAAATAATGGGCTGATGCAAAAGAATTTGAGCAGGATATTCGAATCGGTGGTAGAAACAATATGGCTCAAATGGTAAGGATAAATATTCCGGATGTTCATTTGCAGTGGAATTGATTAGTTGCAGCTTTTTGCTCTTACAATATTCCACAATCTTCCCAAAATTAATCTCTTCTTCTCCTTGTGATTTTACTTGCAAAAACCTAGTCATTTTGCTTCCACATTGTGCAAAACAAATTCCAAGCAGCTCTTTCACGAGATCTTTAAAAATAATTTCTGTAGATTTATTTTCCAACATTTTCTCATAATCAAATTGTTCATAGATGATAGAAAGGATGTTGAGTGAAATTTTTGGAATAAGCAGTTCCCACATTTTCAATGCCATTTTTTTTGGATCCAAAATCAGTTTAGATTTCATCCATTTGGCGACGGTCAATCCAAGAAGGAACCTGCTGACATTTGAGCCCTTGGTCCCTTGCAATTCCAACGAAGCCACTTTAGTGTTTTCCAGAATAACCGGATTTGCTTCAAAATTAGCATCACAATAAGTTAGTCCCAAAGTGATTATGCATTGATCGTCGTTGACCAACGCATATGACCCAAGCGATAACTGTCTGCATTCGGCTTCGCACGAAATGGAAATGACGCATTTGCACTTCCCTCCGAAATAACTTATAGCCACAGGTTCCAGCTCACAACCAAAATCGGTACTAATAAGCACAGTTGTAGTATCGCTTGTGAATTCAGACAGCAATCGACAAGTTGTTTCGAAAGATTGTAAGGAAATTGCAGACACTAACACAATGTCAATTGAATACGTATTTGCACCGTTGTATTTCAATTTGGAAGGCAGCTCTTTGATATCCTTAGTGAAAATGTTTGGTGTGTAAAAATTGGCACCTAGCTTGGTCGATTTCCAGGCAACTAATTCGTCACTGGACACATATTGCGAAACCAATATTATAAAAGAGTTGCTTAAACTTAATCTCCATCCTAGAAATTGTGCTGCTGGTGTTTCTCCAACTGTCGAAAAAAAGAAAATTTATGTTTCCATCTATACGTTAGTAAATTTGCGTTCGAGCGTCGGTTTTTTTAAACTTATTTGCATACCTATTAAGCACGTTAATTGGTTTTCTTCCATAACTAATGCGAATTCTTACCTTCAAAAAAGAAAGAAAAGGCTTAGGAATACAGTTTGAACTAGTATTTGTATTGTACGTGTATTTATATCAGTGATTTCCTTAATATGAAGTGTATAATAACTCCATTCATTTTAGTCTTCATTCGAGTTTCGATAGTATATTCTACCTTTTTTTTCCCGGACCCTGAATTACTGACACAAAATGGAATGACTAGCAACATCGAAAAAAAAAAAAAAAAAAAAAAAATTCGGCTCTTAGGGTGTTTTATGATTATGATTATGATTATTATTACAACTCGCTATTCTAAGTCTACATCGTAAATAAGGGTCGTGTCCGTGGAATTTCCCTGCCAGCCTCTATTGCCACTTGTACTTATTATAAATCTTGAAGTTGGGTCGAGGTATAAATTCGATATGATACCACCATGATGGCCCGGAACGATGAGGAACGGCACTTTAGAACTCTTTGTAGTCGGATTCGAAACAGCCACTGCAACTTCGACGTTGTACAATCTGATATTATCCCTCGATGCACACAGTAAATGTTTGTTATTAGGCATGGCTTTAACGCAGGAAACAGGTCCTGAAATGGACGGTAATTTCAAATTATGGATAGGTTTCGAGGGCATTTTCAAGTCAAACTGTTCCACACAAGCATTTCTTCTCCCTGCATACACATGATCACCATCTACACTCCAACATGCGGACAGACACCACGGTGGGACGCCCGGACCTCTTTCCAGAGACAACGCTGGCGACTGCGTCATGCGTCGATCCCAAATATACATGGAACCATTCAATCCCGAGGTCATAAAAACAGATTCGTCATAGACTATATTCAAAGATTCTTGGGATATCTGTTCTTTGTTTTCTTCACCACGAGAACTATCACCCGTATCAACGGGTTCCTTGCCAACATCTTGCTTTTCATCTTCGTCTTCGTCGCCAAACAGAGAGTCCATGTCATCATCTACATTTCCATTCTCTTTACCGCTATTAACGTTACTGGACACATCCACAGAGGAATAAAGCGGGCGCATTTCCAAGGATGACAATTCAGATCTCGATTTTTTAAATTCATTAACTATGTCACCCGTTTGCAAGTCCCATTCCAAAAGACGTTTGTCCCAGGAACCACTCAGAAACCTGTCCTCTTGACCGTTTAACCTTAATATATTGACAATTTGATTGTGTCCATTCCTGCCCTTGAAATAGTGCGCAATGCTTCCCTCCATGTAGCGAACACCCTGCATGGTAATCCCACCATTCTGTAACCCGCTAAGTATAAAGAGGCACTCGCTCTGGACCTCTAGAGAGTGAACGGGACTTACTTTAGGCTCGTAATCCGTTTTATTGGCGGAAAGTTTCATTTCTGATCTTTTCTGCGGGATCTCGTTTTCCCAGTACGACTGCAAGATACCCGCATTCTGAATAGACTCAGCCAACGAATGTTTCTGCAGGATCGTTAGAGACAGTTTCCCCTCAAGGGTATTCAGCAAGTCGTACTTCCTGATATATCCGTCGCTACCTCCCAGAAACAGGTACTTAAGACCCCTGGACACGGCCAGAGCATTGACGTGCGTCTGAATGGGTATGGCTGCCGTGGGGTAGATATTGTACGAATCCGCGATCTGCGCAGCGTGCAACATGTGCTTATAGTACTCATAAACCTCTCCATTAGTGGAGCCTTCGTGTGTAGAGGAAGAAGCCTCCCGTGACCCCACTCCTCCATCAACGTCAATCAATTTCACATCCTCGGATCCAATCTTAGTAACAGAATCAACGCTGTCGCCAGCGGTAGGTTTTTGGTCTGCTTGCTGGTCATTCATCGGCGTAGCAGTTTTATCCGCTTTTGCGGCATCATCCTCACCATCTTCCTCTTCCTGTTCGTCGTCTTCATCATCATCATCATCGTCATCATCATCATCATCCTCTTCATCCTCACCACCGTCATCATTCCTCTCGAGGTCCTGCTTGGAGTCGTTTTCCAGCCCACTCAGCATCTCTTCGTCATCCTCCTCATCATCCACCACCTGGTTGTTAATTAAAATATCGTCAACCTCGTCCATTTCGTAAAAGAAGAAAAAAAAAAACTGAGCCTTTAGTATGCTACAGTTACCGCTACAGCCTTTTGTAGCCTGGCACTTGAAACGCACTACGCTATAATAAATGATGTGTCTATTATGCCGTAATTGTTCCTGAAAGGGTTTCTTGGCATCTCTACGTACAGAGTGACATATGTCTTGGGGCATGAATCAAAATAGCTTAGGGTACTACCACCATTTTTCATTCCTTAGCCAAAAGAAGAAAACCTGAAAAACTAAAACGAAAAAACCGCGAAACGACGCTTTTTTTATTGCGATTGTCGGGCATCGCAAGTTACGACGCGTTGTCCCTTGCATCGTCGCCGTGTGGCACGACGCATTGCGAGCTAAACGACCGGCATCGGCGCCCGGGGCAGACCACCCGAAAACTCCCGGGCGTTATTTCGGTCGTTTAGTTGCGGCCCAGGGCAACCCGGGTGTATACGAGGCCGATGGCTGCGATAAACGAAAACGCAGGCTCGTATAAGTGGCACAATAGAAGGTGAAGAAGAACAGCAGGTGCATTGAAACCAAAGGTTCAGCAGCGATCGGGTATTGTTGTTGCTGCTATTATGTAACGGTCGAAAGCAACATCGCGGTATATATTAGACGAGCATTTCTATCTTTTCTTATCAATTAGTTCATTCATTGCATCTTGTCTGGTTGTTTGAACTGACTGCACAAGAGGTCAGTTTATTGCATTTACAAAAAAATAATATAAAAATATTCGTCTAGATTTAAGATATGGATTTGGTCTTGGAAGTCGCTGACCATTATGTCTTTGACGACTTGTACGCTAAAGTTCTGCCCACTACGCTGGCAGCCAATATTCCTGCCAAATGGCAGAATTTGTTAGGTTTGAACGGTGGGTTCAGCAATTCTACGATTTTGCAGGAGACTTTGAACTCCAAGAATGCTGTCAAAGAATGTAGGAAGTTCTACGGGCAGGTTCCATTCCTGTTTGATATGACAACGACGTCTTTTGCATCGCTTTTGCCCCGTTCCAGCATCTTGAGAGAATTTCTCTCACTATGGGTTATTGTTACGATCTTTGGTTTACTGCTTTACTTATTCACGGCTAGTCTCAGCTACGTCTTTGTCTTCGACAAGTCGATCTTCAACCATCCTCGTTACTTGAAGAATCAAATGGCAATGGAAATCAAGTTGGCTGTCAGTGCTATCCCATGGATGTCAATGTTGACAGCTCCATGGTTTGTCATGGAATTGAACGGTCACTCCAAACTTTACATGAAAATCGACTATGAAAACCACGGAGTAAGGAAGCTCATTATCGAGTACTTTACTTTCATCTTTTTCACGGATTGTGGTGTCTACTTAGCCCACAGATGGTTGCATTGGCCAAGAGTGTACCGTGCTCTGCACAAGCCTCATCACAAGTGGTTGGTCTGCACACCTTTCGCATCCCATTCTTTCCATCCTGTAGACGGGTTTTTGCAATCCATTTCGTACCACATTTACCCATTGATTCTACCATTACACAAGGTTTCTTATTTGATTCTGTTCACTTTTGTTAACTTCTGGACTGTCATGATCCATGATGGTCAATACCTATCAAACAATCCTGCCGTGAACGGTACTGCGTGCCACACGGTCCACCATTTGTACTTCAACTACAACTACGGTCAGTTCACCACACTATGGGATAGACTAGGTGGCTCTTACCGTAGACCCGATGACTCATTGTTTGATCCTAAATTAAGAGACTCTAAGGAGACCTGGGATGCCCAAGTTAAGGAAGTCGAACATTTCATCAAGGAGGTCGAAGGTGATGATAATGACAGAGTTTACGAAAACGATCCAAATACCAAGAAAAATAACTGAACACAGTTTTTTTTTGTTTGTCTCATAAATCTTTTTTTTTTTTCTTTCACGTTCAAGAACTTTCACACAACGAATAACATTTAAATATTTATATACACACATACACGTTTTAAGGTACGCATATCATTATGATGTACATCTCATTTATTTGCAATCTGCGCTGTTCGTATATTAGATTTTTTGCGCCCATTTAATGGCTCTTTTTCCTAATCTAGTGAAAAAAAAAATAGAGAATCGAAGAGTTGGAAAATTTGAGCACAGGCAAAAGGGAAGCTGAAAGCTTCGAAATGTTCAAAATTCAAGAGAAACGCAAATAGTATTAGAAAAAGCACCATTACCCTATAAGCATAACCTTATGTCCATAGCACGATTAGTATACTCTCTTTTCAGAAGAGTACGATCGGTTCTCTTACTTTTCATTACCATATCGCTATTATTTTATTATACGTTCCAGAATGAAATCGACATCTTGAATTCGTATGCTTTAAACGATTCATTACCGTCTATAAACAATTATGAGCACAACATAGAGGACTCTTCGAAGCTGGATTCTCCAGACCCATATTCAGTCAGTTCTGATCGAATAGCCACTGACAAGGAAAACAGCAATGTCGTTGTGGATTTGTCAGATCCAGCTACGTTAAGAGAAAAAAACAAGTACTTCCCCTTGCTCTTAAGGGAATCGTCTGACCAGATTGGTTCGAATTTGCCAATTTCGTCTCTGTTGACATATAAGGAAAAGTATCCCGTCTTGTTTGAATACTCATCACCTTCTCTAGCTCCTATAAGCCAGAATGACATTCATAAAATACAGCCGACAATGCAATTACCTCCAGATAGTGACATGATAAAACAGATAAAGGACATCTTCATGAAATCATGGGACCAAGAACAGTTGCTTCTAAAAAGTAACCTAAGAAGGGAATCCACTTGGCCCATAGAACTAACTGATTCTTTAGATACGTTGTATCTATGCGGTGAAACGAAACTTTTCCAAGATTCCGTTAATATAATAGAAGATTTTGACTTTCGAGTACCCCCGTCAGCAATGGAAATAATTGATATCCCTGACATCACTACTCGTGTCCTAGAAGGGTTACTTTCTGCTTACGAATTATCAATGGATAAAAGATTACTTAACAAAGCAAAACAAGTTGCCGATTTCATATTAAGATCGTTTGATACCCCTAATAGAATCCCCATTTTGAAATATTTTTGGAAATCTGATCTGAGAAACAGATTTCCAGACCGTACTGCTCCATCAGGTCAATTGACCACTATGTCACTCGCTTTTATTAGGTTGTCACAGTTAACCCGCTTGAGTAAGTATTTTGACGCTGTAGAAAGAGTTTTCACCACTATACGTCAATCGTATAACGAATTTGACGTGGATTTTATGTTACCTGACGTTGTTGATGCTTCTGGTTGCCAGTTATTAACTCAAGAGGAAATTGAAAATGGTGCACACATAAAGGGATCCAGCATCATGAAAAGTATTAATGAAAATTTCAAGTTCGTGCACTGTCAGCAGTTAGGGAAATTCTTAAAGCCTCCGATAAATGAGAACAACCTTCAGACACAATCTCAATACCAGGCTTATGGAATTAATGAAAAAACGGTGCCAATTTTGGAGAATCTATTCAAAATTAATGATCTTTTCCAATCCTCTTACGATATCCTAGATGGTTCAAGCATAAATACTAATGCTGCCACGAGCGATCCCAATATCAACTCAGATGCAGAAGCTGGTGGCAAAATAATTGAGAAAAGAAACTTTAAAGACGGTACTAAAAAGGATTCGACAAAAAACATCCTAAGCGATAAATCAGTAATAGACTCGCAAATGTTTTTTACAAATTTTATCAGTCACATTTTCAAATTTATGACGTTTCAACCGATGTTCCCCAAGCAATCGGGAAACAAAAGGGTGAAATTTCTAAATTCCATTTTAACAAAATCTCAATTCATGCCCGCAACTAACGAGTTAGATGTCACCATAAGAAGATCTTACGATGTGTCATCAAACTCATGCAGACTCGGCGGCATTCTAGGTTTAAGTTCACGTATTCCCCACCACGGCGGAACCAACAGCAAGTACATTTTACCATCGTCATTATTGGAAATGAGCGAAATAATAACACAAAGTTGTTTTGCGCTAATGAAGGAGTTCGACGGGCTGATCCCTCAAAGATTTGAATTGGATCCATGCGCTGATGGGACTAATGAGAATTGTGAGTTTGACGGTGAAGCTAAATCGCGAATGATTGTCAACGGCGAATATGAGACCTTTGAAAATGACCAGGTTGTCGGGATCAAAGTTTCGAATTATGGTAGAGGTGGGAGTGGTGAGAAAGCTAAGAGAAATTTAATAGTCAGAAATGGGGTAACAGAGACTCAAAACACTAAAGATGATACGGTTGAAAACGCGAAATCCGTTACTGCAATAGACGGCGGCGAAATAACACAGATACGTAGGGTTTTTACGCTTGGTAAGAATATCAAACCGCACGTTACAACAGACGATATTGTGGATTCTCAGTGGAAAAACCATCCGGACTGGCCGTTTTGGGTAAACAAAGTGGAATCCAGAAGATTACTGGATTCGAATCTGATCGAATCTATATTCTATATGTACAGAATTAGCGGAGAACAAAAATGGAGAAGCATGGGTAAGCAGTCATTTGGAATTTTAATACAAGAATTGATGAAGCTAAACAGTGGTGCCAAAGGATTATGGCAAGTGAAGGAATTTTACGAAAACGGCGAAAAGGTGAACAGTTATTTACCTAGCTATTGGTTCTCCAGAACATTGAAATATTACTTGCTATTATTTAGCGATGGTGATGAGGTTTGCCTAGACAAATTTATCCTAACTCAAGGAGGCCATATAATCAAAAAGAAATGAAGTTAACGTTAGAAATATCGTACGCACATACATACATACACGTACATATATACATAATGAGAAGAGGAGAAAATGAATACTTATACAGTAATGTTTATTTTTGGAATTAAGTTTTGTTGTGATGATTATTTCACACAGCCAATGGGTATTCGCCAGCCCAGTCGTAAATTTCCTTTTTCCAAGTGGTCAAAACATCAGAGCCTTCGTCAACCTTGGCTTTAAAGTCCTTTAATCTACAAGCATCCTTTGGCAAACTTTGTTGAACTTGTTGAGCGAATTCGACAGCCTTGTTAATGTATTGAACAATTCTGTGGAAATCTTCTTCACCCATTCCTCTGGTGGTCATGGCTGGAGCCCCAATACGGACACCACCTGGAACCAAAGCTGATTTATCACCTGGAATAGAGTTTTTGTTCAAAGCAATGTTAATCTTTTCACAAATGTATTCGACACGAGCACCATCAACACCCTTTTCTCTCAAGGATACTAAAACCATGTGAGAGTCGGTACCGTTGGAAACTAATCTGTAGCCCAAGTTCTTGAATTCGCTTTCCAAAGCCTTGGCATTCTTCAAGACTTGAGTTTGGTATTCTTTGAATTCTGGGGTAGCAGCTTGCTTCAAAGCAGTAGCCAAAGCAGCAATTGTATGATTGTGTGGACCACCTTGGTGACCTGGGAAAACAGAAAAGTTAATTGGGTTTTCCAAATCGTATAGAACTTCTTTACCAGTCTTAGGGTTGATAGATCTCACACCTCTTCTGAAGAAAATCATAGCACCACGAGGACCTCTCAAAGACTTATGAGTAGTGGTGGTAACGATATCAGCGTATTCGAAAGGAGATGGGATGACACCTGCGGCGATCAAACCGGAAATATGGGCCATGTCCACCATCAAGTAGGCACCACATTTGTCAGCAATTTCTCTCATTCTCTTGTAGTCAATTAAACGACAGTAAGCTGAAGTACCAGCCACAAGAACCTTTGGTCTATATAGAATGGCGTTCTTTTCTAAGGTATCGTAGTCGATAATACCGGTTTCTGGGTTAACTCTGTATGGGAAAGATTCAAAGTATGTGGAAACAGCAGAAATTTTTCTGTTTTCAGTAGCGTAACCGTGAGACAAATGGCCACCATCTGGCAAGTATAGACCCATCAATCTTTCATGAGGCTTCATAATAGCTTGGTAAACTTGCAAATTAGCAGGAGAGCCAGATAGAGTTTGGACGTTAACACCCCATTTGTCAGGAGTAACGTGGAAGGCTTTCAAAGCTCTTTGTTGACATAGAATTTCCATTCTGTCAATGTGTTCGTTACCACCGTAGTAACGGGCACCTGGATAACCTTCAGAGTATTTGTTGGATAATGGAGTTCCAAGGGCGTCGAAAACAGAGGTGGAGGTGAAGTTTTCAGAAGCAATCAAATCGATGGAGTGCTTTTGTCTTTCAATTTCATCCTTGATGATAGAGTCGACTTCAGGGTCGGTGTCGACCAAATGAGAGGTGATCAACTTGTGATGAGCGTCGGATAGAGTGTAGGGCATGGTAAGAAGTGTTCAGTCTAAGCTGTTGTGGTTTGCTATGGGGTAGTATCTTTCGTAGGAGTTACTACAAAAAGGAAAGATGACTGAAACGTAAAGTAAGGGAAGCAAGCTCTGCATTATATATAAAACAAGTTGAAGAAGACTCATGGTTGGTCTAAGATGATTATGAATTTAAAAATTATACAGAGTAAAAACGACACAAGCGAGAAACGAGAAACTCAAGAGATAGAGTCAAACCTTTATGGCCAAAGCAACCTGAAAGGGTCATTTTGGACCAGGAGTCATGTTTCGTGTGTGAAATATTGTGAAAAATTTCACTTCCTTTTTCTTTTTTTTTTTTTCACATTAAAAATCGGTGCGTTGTCTTTTCAAAGATGAGGTAGATGAAGATGGTGACTCCGGCTGCTCAGGCCCGATTGACTCGACCGACTCTGTCTCCTGTGGTGGCTTCAAGTAGTTGTCCATATACCATTGCAATTGGGCTATGCTCTCTTTGATGTCACTGTAAGCAGTGTGGGCAGCTTCTTTCTTTGGATTACGTGCTTGTAGAGCGGGATTGTGTCTACGGGCAACTTCCATGATGCTGCTGACGTCAATTATTCTGTAAAAGAGATGATCGATGACCTTGGGAAACTCGCGGACCATGAACAAACGGTCCATATGCACACTGTTGCCTGCCAGGACGCCGACGTTTTTATCTGGAATGTAACGCTGGATGTACTCGAGCAGCTCGTCTTCTACCTGGGCCAAGGTCTTGTCACTTGCCAAGACCTTGGCTGTGAGACCACTGTCGCCATGGTGCTCGATACACCACTGGTTCATTTTGTTCATCACCTCGGGACCATAGTGAATGACGCTCTCATAGTGCGACTCCCCTTGGCCATCGGCCGCTTTGACGGGCGTCAGATGTCCATCGGTGATGATGCAACAGATCTCGATAATTCTGTCATTTACGTGGTCCAGGCCAGTCATCTCGCAGTCGATCCAGACCAGGGGTTTAAACAGCTTGGTTTTAGGTTCGGGTGTTTGTGCCATTGATTGCAGGTTTTCAATGGTTCGAGGTCGTAAGTACTGTGAAATGGATCTTTTGTACAGCAGAAGGAGGCCGGGTCGGGTGCGTGCTATGGTTCTTGCCGGAAACAGTAACCACTTCATCTTGATCTCTTCTATTTATTTGTGAAAGTTCCTTTTCTTTTTTTCTATTTTCTTTGCAAATTGAAAAGTTCACACTGATTTTTTATTAGTTCTTGAGTGCCCAACTTCGAAAGGGAAAAAGAAACACCCCAAAGGAGTGCGAGTATATATAAGGCTCGAATTGTATGCATGTGCATTTATTCGGTGGCTGTTATTGGAGCTGGGCCTGTAAGATTGTCCCAGATGACTACAACCCTTGTATAAAAGTACATCTTCTTGGTTCTTTATCACAACACACGAGGTGACCGATTTGTTTAAAATCAGCACTAAAAAAGAAAGGAAAATTGAAGGAAATGAAAAATTTTCAATGGATTTCTCGAAAGCCTGGAGTTAGTCAAAGGTTCTAAGAACAGGGCAGAATAGCATACCACACATCAATAACACCGAGCCAGCATGCCTACCGTCTCCGTGAACAAGCAGCAATTATTTGATCTTCTAGGCAAAAACTACACCTCCCAAGAGTTCGACGAATTATGTTTTGAATTCGGTATGGAAATGGACGAGGATACCACAGAAGAGGCCTTGAAAACTGGGGAAGAGCCGGAATTGAAGCTTGACATTAGTGCCAACCGTTACGATTTACTTTGTATCGAAGGTATTTCGCAGTCATTGAACGAATACTTGGAACGTAAAGAAAGACCTGACTATAAACTAAGTAAGCCATCCACTAAATTGATCATTGACAAATCAACGGAACAAATTAGACCTTTTGCTACGGCTGCCGTGTTGAGAAATATCAAGCTTAATGAAAAATCGTACGCTTCTTTTATTGCCTTGCAAGATAAACTACATGCCAATCTTTGTAGAAACAGAAGTTTGGTTGCCATGGGTACTCATGATTTGGATTCCATTGAAGGTCCATTCCATTACAGAGCCCTACCACCAAAGGACATCAAGTTCGTACCATTGAATCAAGCCCAGGAGTTTACCGGTGACAAATTGATCGAGTTTTATAAATCTCCAGAACAGAAAAACAACATAGGAAAATACGTTCACATTATTGAGGATTCCCCAGTCTTCCCAGTCATTATGGACAGCAAAGACCGTGTTTGCTCCTTGCCACCATTGATCAATAGTGAACATTCAAAGATCTCTGTGGACACCCGCAACATTTTGATTGATATTACCGCAACCGATAAGACGAAAGCTGAAATTGTTTTGAATATATTAACTACGATGTTTTCACGTTATTGTGACGAACCATTCACAGTCGAACCTGTAGAAATTGTCTCTGAACACAACGGGCAATCGCGCTTGGCGCCAAACTTCAACAATAGAATTATGGATGTCTCCATTAAGTACATCAACTCCTGTCTTGGCCTAGATCAATCCGCCGATGAAATCGCTCATTGTTTAAAGAAGATGTCGTTACACGCCGTTCAAGCAAAGGAGGACAAGGACATCTTACACGTTGACATTCCGGTAACTAGACCAGACATTTTACACGCCTGTGATATAATGGAAGATGCCGCTGTCGGTTATGGTTTCAACAATTTGCCAAAGGGTGAAAAACTGTCCAACGCCAACTTCATCGCGAAACCATTACCAATCAACAAGGTTTCTGACATTTTCAGAATTGCATCCTCTCAAGCCACATGGGTCGAAGTTCTACCATTGACCTTATGTTCACACGATGAAAACTTTAAATTTTTAAGACAATCTGACAACAATGATTTAGCTGTCAAATTGGCCAACCCAAAAACTTTGGAATACCAAGTTGTTAGAACCACTTTATTGCCAGGTATTCTGAAAACTGTCAAGGAAAACAGAAAGCATTCCTTACCAATAAAAGTCTTTGAAACTGGTGATGTTGTCTTCAAAGACGAAAAACTAGAAAGGAAGGCTTACAATGAACGTCACTGGGCTGCAATTTACGTAGGTAAAAATTCTGGATTTGAAATTATTCAAGGATTATTGGGTAAAATCATGCAAACTTTTAGAACAGAGTGGATTGCTGACTACGGTGCTGCCGCTTCTGGCAGAGGCTACTGGATTGAAGAAGACGATTCTGTGAAAACCTACTTCCCAGGTAGAGGCGCCAAGGTTATGTTCAGATCCAAAGAAGGTGCTGAGCCAAAGCAAATTGGTCACTTGGGTGTCTTGCATCCTGAAGTCATGATGAATTTCGACGTTCCATTCGCTGCATCCTTCGTAGAGGTTAATGCCGAAGTCTTCCTATAATGTAATGTTCTAAAAAAATTTCACTGATTTTATAAAACATATATAGATAGATAGGTATATATATATATATCTATATATAGAAATACACTAAAGTTTACTATGTTCTGTGTAAATATTACTGCCCTTTCTGAGTAAATGCATTTACTTAACCTTCGGAGACAGCTTTTTTTGCAGAACATCAGTACATTTAAGATATACATCCATACATTTATGCTTGCTTTTTCTCTTCCCTCCTCTCTGCGCGTTTCTTTTGAAGAAATCCTCAGACTGCCACGCACAATTTTGCCGAGAGATTTCCAAAAAATTTCAAACTATTATTCAGCTACATACCATATGAACTTTGATAATTGAGATATACGACTTTACCTTTTCTTTACTAATATCAAATTAAAAATAACCAAAACAACAGATTAAGAAACAATGGCCCCAAACGTATGATACATTAATGGAATCCGCACCCGATTACGAAGTCTATGTTTTACTGTTATTGTAATGATCGATTGCACGCGAGTAACAAGGAAAGAAAGTACAACCAAAAAAATAAAAAAAAGTAAATTGTAAGAAATGAAGAAGCGTCTATGTGTTTAGTTGCTTTTCTGTATTTTAAAAATTCACTGACTTGAACATTGAACCCTATATCGACTCCCTTACCTTCTTTTTGTCCGTTTCTGAATGTTCTTTTTGTTTGAGGTTCTCATATGTGATTGTTAATAGCAGTAGGCAACTTTGTGGTCTCGGGATGAAAAAAAATCATGGAATATTCGTTTTTTACTAACAGTACTATTCTGGAAATTTTTATTAATTTTCAAACTTTAAATTTTTTGGTATAGACTTCCAGAAAGCAAAAGATTGCCAAGACCTTTACCGTCGATGTCTCTTCTCCAACTGAAAACGGTGTCTTCGACCCAGCTTCCTACGCTAAGTACTTGATCGACCACATCAAGGTCGACGGTGCTATTGGTAACTTGGGTAACGCTGTCACTGTCACTGAAGATGGTACCGTTGTTACTGTTGTTTCCACCGCCAAGTTCTCTGGTAAGTATTTGAAGTACTTAACAAAGAAGTACTTGAAGAAGAACCAATTGAGAGACTGGATCAGATTTGTCTCTACCAAGACCAACGAATACAGATTGGCCTTCTACCAAGTCACTCCAGAAGAAGACGAAGAAGAAGACGAAGAATAGATTCATTAATATTATTTTAAATAGAGCATAATTTTTGTATAATTAAAATCTTCTAAACCTAATAAATATATTTAGTGAATGTGATTCGAAGTCTAAAAGAAAGAAATTCAGTGAGTCCTTTCTGCATTCTTTTTTTTTTTTTTTTTTTTTTTTTTTGAATTTAAATGCATCTCATCTCAGGGTCTCTTTTTGCACGTTTTATACAGACATTGCTTATGAGCTGCGTTTTCCTTTTAATTTATTAAGCATTTTTTAAATATATATCTAAACTTTTGTACAGAATCGTTACTCGTCCAAAGTTCCCAATCAATATGAATCCCAAAAGAGTCGCCCAATTGCCCGTTCACAATGAATCTACGCTGTCACCACAGGAAATAATCGATCTTTTTAAAATAACATTCTTAGAAGAGCTATATCCGAAAGATCAAGACGATGAAGAGTCGCCATTAATTGAGCAAATACAGGTGGTCAAATCTGACCTTTATAACAGAGATTATAATGCTGCTTTCAATAGCGTATCGAAAAGAATAGCGTATTGCTGTCGTTGGTCACCGTCCAGGGCAACAGGTTACGCTTCAGTATTTGCACATTTCCCTGAGCTTCTGAAGATTATCAGATGCGAAATTGCTGATAAGGACTCAAACGTGCTATGTATTGGTGGTGGTGCTGGTGGCGAGCTAGTTGCATTAGCAAGCATATTCACTTTATCTAGAGATTTCTCCTCTAAATTTGCCTCTGCTTTGAAAATAGACAATGAAGTAAACAGAAAACCAAGAGCTTTAAACATAGAACTAGTAGACATCGCTGATTGGTCCACAGTTGTTGAAAGGCTAACGGCAACAATAAAATCGAAATGGCTATACGATGGTTCAGAAGCAGAATCATTCAACGTTAACTATACCCATAAAGACTGCCTACAAATGACAGAACCACAGGATATCAAGACATACCAAAGTCTCGACCTGATAACTCTGCTTTTTACTACAAATGAATTATTTACACAGAAAAAAGTGGAAAGTATTAAATTCCTACAACGGCTAAACGAGAACTGTGCCCCCGGTTGTCATCTTCTCATACTGGAAAGTGCAGGAAGCTATTCCCACATTACTATCAACAACAAGAAGTTCCCAATTCAATTTCTTATCGATACTATCTTAATAGGAAACAGAAAGGATAAAAGAACGACGGGTCCATGGTCACTAGTATCGGAGAACGACAGTATTTGGTACAGAATGGACCCCAAAATTGACTACTCGATTCCGTTGGAAAATATGCGCTTCTTTTACCGTCTTTATGTCAAGAATTAACAAGCTTTATGGTGATTTACTGCTCTCTTTCGATTGTTCTTTCTCGAAAAATTTAGAAAAATTTTTTTCTTCTTCTCATCCACACCGAAAAAAATACTAATAAGAGAGTTGAAAATTCGATTTCGAATCAGAAATAAAGAAGGGGCCACGAACAAAGAAGACTGATTTTGAATAATTGGAAAGAAAAGGTAGTATAAAACAAGTATGACAGTTCCCAGGAATCGTCCCATGGCGCCATTTGGCACCATCATTAAATCAAGAATAAAACAACCCCAGTTTTATTGGTTCATAGGCCATTTTTTAACAATCTTTAACTTTATACAATTTCATCTTTCAATCACGTCCAAACAAAACCAATTGTCATGCTATAGGAGATCATTATTCTACATATCCATCACATATGCCATTGTGCTTTACCAGTTTTTCAAAAGTGACCAGTTGAAGTTCAATTTTACGCTTTTGCGACAAGAGATCAAGAAATTGGATAATTTGCAGTATTTTGCCATGTTATTCATACTTTTTATTTTATCACAGTTCAACATCATAATCAGTGGCTCGTTATACAGCCCCGTTATCTTTTCAATCTTTCACTTCCTAAACTACTTCAAGGAAAACCTTTTGCCATTTTTGCCCTTGATACCACTTAATTTAAAAAATTTGTTGAACTCTAAAATTACAGTATTCATCCAAAACTACAATGGATTTTTCTTACAAATGGCCCAGGTATTTGAAATTATCTGCGGATTACGTGTGGGCCTCTTCCTAGTGCCCTTCAATTTGTTCCTGTTATTGGCAAGAAGAGCAAGCGTGTCGTTTGAGGTAGTGGGCACGACGTTGGCGGGGTTAACGTATGTATGGTTTTTCAAATTAAGGTACTTACAAAGTGAATCTATGAGACAGATATTTAAACAGTATGTTCTTAGGTTGGATGCATATGTCAGCCGTACTTTGCCCCCATACTGTGCCCGTCTATGGAACGGCTATAAGAATCTCGTCATGGCAGTGTTTTGGAAGATACCTGTGTAACAAAACATGCTCATTTTAAGTATATCTAAATATTATTTTGTATATACGTCTCTCTATAGAAAGCAAAAATATCAAAAACGCATGAAAATCTTCGTTTAACGATATTTATACTTGATTTTAGAGTCTCCGTCACCTCTCTTCTCTCTTTTCATCTGTCTTTTGGATTTAGATTGCCCTTCATTAGCGGTTTTTGAGCGATTATCTGCCTGAGTTTGTTGAGCGCCAGGCATGAACACGTTTTTAAGGCCGTATAACTTATAACCAGCGTAGATAGGACACAATAATAAACACCACCAAAATTTGAATGTCCTGAAAGCTATAATTCCAATGTTACCAAATAGTGATAGATAGATTAGATCAAAAAAATATGATATTAAATTTGTATCATCGTTCAAGTCTATACCTTGTTTTACTACGCGGTTACCATCATATTTGGGTTTACCAGATATCACAATGATATATATGGCAACAAACATAGGAACGTTCAAAGCCACCAGCTTAATCCATTGGCCAATTGTAGCCTTACGGGAAATTAATAGACGCACGATAGCCATCCCTAAAAACAAGGAAACTTGCTTGTATAAGCCCTGAATTATTTTTGAATTTGAGCTAGCTTGTTTCTTTCCTGCTTTCCCAGCCATTTTGCCAACACAAACTTAAACCACTGCCTTTTGTCTCTTCTTAAAGCCACACATATATATTACCTTTTTCTCATCTATTATCTTTTTTATTACGTTGAAATTTTTCATTCCAAAGGCGCAGAACGAAAGTCGAATAATTTTATGACGGTCGGTGGACGTGGAGAGAAGGTTATTGTTAAAGGCCTACTAATTTTCACTTTGAAAAGGATCTATATAGTTAGCTAGCATCGCCCCCACATCCCTAGAACGATGTTCTCTCTTGTCCAAAGATTTCAAAATGTATCAAACCAGGCCTTTTCAATGGGAATTCTAATGGTTGTATTTATCATGGCATCCTCATACTATCAATTGATCAATAATAACGCGTTCTCGATACCTAGTAACATCGATAACGTCAAAACGTTAATTAATGTTAGAACAAGTAGATATTTTGGCTCACAAAGGGGCAAGGCAAAGGAAAATATGAAAATTAAGTTTGACCTAAATACTGATCTCACTCCCCTTTTCAATTGGAATACAAAACAAGTATTTGTCTATTTAACTGCCGAGTATAACAGTACTGAAAAAATAACCAGCGAGGTAACATTTTGGGATAAGATCATAAAAAGCAAAGATGATGCGGTGATTGATGTGAACGATCTAAAATCCAAATATTCTATTTGGGATATTGAAGATAGAAAATTCGAAGGTAAAGATCTAGTTTTCAAGTTACACTGGAATGTCCAACCGTGGGTAGGCCTGCTAACTTATGGCGAATCGGTGGGTAATTATACACTGACCGTGGAAAATAAAGACGAAGTTTAAACTAATTATTGTGTACTAATCTTTGCTCTCTCACTTTTTGTTAGTTATTTACATGATTTTTGATATATATGCAGTTGATTATACAATATGATATATGCATTTCTAGAATTTACTGGCTGGCAGTACTCTTTTAGATTTCCTTAGTTCTTTAAAGTATGAGGGATGTCTCATTTCAATCTGTTCCCACTTACTGATCTCGTCTCTCGGTAGTAATAAGTAGTCTTTCATAAAATACTTGTAATTCGATATGAAATCACGCACCTGATCTTCTAGAGTTTTCAAATCATCAATACTGTTCAAATAGGTGTCCAATTGCCTCTTTATACTGTTATATGTATCACTTTTCAAGTACAACCTGGGTTGAAATTTATTGGTGTCCTTTTCCCTCATTTCTAACGTTGGCCAAGATTTATCACTTGAGTGCGTCGTGTCCTCGGATAGTTTCGTTAATAGTCTAAATTTATGAATCAAGTTGTAGCCATGAATCAATGTATCATCAACGATTTTCATACCATACGAAAGGGTCCTTGGGTCTTTAAACAACGCTTCTACAGCGCTGTTCCACGATATATTATCTAAAATAAAACCTTTTTCTCGCAACCTTTTCCACAATAATGGAAGTTCATCGATTTTATTCATTGCCACTAACTGATTCACTTTGAATGGGAAGAGTCCGCTAAAAAGGCTTCTTAGCTTAATATTCGGCGTTGTAGATGATGGCAAGTTTTCTATGTTTTCAATACGATCCATATATTTAGTGAATAGTGTTTCAAAATCTTTCCATTGTTCAATCTGAGCTAGTAATACCAACAATGATCTCATCATTACGAATTTATTATTATTCGATACCCAGTCATGCTTTTTGAAGAAAAGCTCATTGTACCGATTGTATAACTCTAAAGCCCGCTGCGGACTATCATGCTTTACAATCATTCTCATTGGCCATGCCATGACTGAGGGATGCAGTTTGTTATACGTAACGTCGAGAGTTCCATTGGCAGCATTTTCCATAATGTCTTCTACCATGCTAATCGTTTCTCTGATTTTTTCATTATTCTGTAGGCTTTTTTTAGCAACAGCCTTCAATATAAAGTATAAAATTTTGGAATTTGCTGGAACTTTATTTTGTGACATTGTTTTGTACAAGTTAATTATACCATCACGGTAACCTATTTTGTCATATGCTTCCATTATAATTTCAAAGTGCGAAGCGTCCACCTTGATCACAGGATGTTTTATCAGTTGATCTATAATGCTTAATGCCGTTTCGCAGTCTTGATTTAGCGTAACTAAAAATTTGATCATCATCTTGTAAAATTCACTGTCAACGGCCAGGTTTGAGTCTGTAATCTTGTGGAAGAGTTCCTCACACTTACTAACATTTTTTAAACCAATATATGCTTTGATAGCTTTGTTATACACCGATATTAAGCCATCTCTCCAGGATAAATTCTTTGAATGTTTTTCAAATAATGCTATTGCCTCTGTTGACTTGTTACTCTCAATATATACATCCATCAATGCAGAGACACTTTTTCCGGTGTGTTGGATATTGTAATGATCTGTCATAAGGTTGAATAATTCTTGAGCAATTAAATGGTTTGTGGATTTGCAACACATTTGTATTAATAGTGCAAAATGTCCTTCTGTGATTTCTACAGAGGGATCCTCGCTCAGTCTTTTTAATATTCTAAACGCACCATCAAGGTCGTTTAAACCACGATACACTTTGAGCATTATGGTATGGGTTGCTGTTGAAGGCGCTATGTCGTATTTCTTGAATAGCTCGAAGTGACTAAAGCAGGCTGCAAAATCCCCAACTTTATAATGTGCATATAGTAAAGATTGTAAAACGACGTACGTCGGTATCATACCTCTCCTCAGTAATTGTGTATATAGTTTATTGACACTATCCAATTCACCAATTCTGGCCATAGTATACATCAAAATACCATAATGTTGTATAGAGGGTAGCTTACCTATACCGAAAAGAGCATTGAACTGTTGTTGTAAAGCATCCCAATTATGCAGTTTAGAATGGGCCACCAGAAGATAATCAAATTGGTTTTGGTCGTGCTGAGCATCAGGGTATTTCCAATATGTTGACGGAACCAGCGAAAACTTCTGCATGTGACAATAAGTCTTTAGAATACATGTCAGGTCAGAATTTACTACCGGCAGATTATGCTCACACTTATAATTCCAAACTGCTTCTGCCGGGGAAAATTTCCTGATGTAAGTCAATAGAAACATCAATGTAGTTGCGAATTGAGACGCTATTGCGGGCCCTTGTGTGAGCTGAATGGCTTTCAAATAAGATAGGTAATCAGGGTGAACATTTGATTGCCTCATAAATGATAGAAAATTCCTCAGAATTACTCTATTCTCCATATAATTCGTAAACTCGCAATGACCATTAACCAGTTTCATCCATTTGACCCATTTATATACAGCTTCTCCATGCATATTCATTGTAACCATCCTCGAGAAAATTGAGTTAATCAGGTCTACCACCATTGCCTTTTGTGTTAATAGAAACCGTGATATGACATCAGACATTGCCCGGTCTAGTTGGATACCTCTTTGTAGAACCAATAAAGAGAGGAAGAACTTTTTCAACTCAGGTAATGAAGCATCTTGCTTTAACAACCTTTGTGAACCAATAGTGGTATAAAGAAAATGCTGTGCAATTTTTATGACATTCCCATAGGCCTGGTGGCGATAAAGATATTTTATAAGATACTGTCGTTCAAATGTTGTGGTAGCTGAGTTAGTTGTTATTGATGTGGTGGCTTTCTTCGTTAATGCAGTGCCAACAGACTTTAGAGGAACGCTTCCGCGCGCCATAAAGAATGAGACCAGGTTTCTCTCATCTTGTGAGCATAAAGGAGAGGTCGATTTATCTCGAAGCAGCTTCCTTATATGATCGGGTACGCCAGTACTCCATATACCCTTCTTATAATTATAATTTCTTAATACGGCCGGAGCACACCTTTTCATAATGGCCAAAAAGCGTGTTTCAGTATACTCCAATACCTTTAACTACTTATATTCGAAGCTTTCTATACTATTGCGGCCTCTTCCTTGGGTATCAAGGCTACGTTAGCGTCACCTAATAGTCCCACCTTAACTTACACTACAAGATTTTTTTATTTCTTCATTGGCCCGAAATGTTACTTTTCCATCAAACAATGAAAAATTTCAAAATCAAACCTCATCGCAATACTATTGAAAGTATTTTTAGGAGAATGATACAGGAAAGTGGTCAGGTAAACAACCAAATAAAATCAGTATGGGTACAGCCAAGCAAAGCCAAAATAGAAAGAAGTTCACGAGGGAGTACAAGGTTAAAGAGATCCAAAGGAGTATTACGAAGAAGACCAGACTGAGGAAGGAATACCTTAAAGCTCTAAAAGATGAAGGGTATACCATACCAGAAAAGGAGCCTAGAACCGTGGCAAAAGAATCTGTAAGGAAGATTAAGGAAGCCAGGGCAATGGAAGGAAAGAAAAAACTAGACGAGAAGAAGGAGATCAAGAAACAAAGAAAGAGAATGCAAAGGGACGAATTGAACAAGCAAAAAAGTGAACAGTTGGAGAGAATTAGAGTATCGAAGGAGAAATTTCAGGTAAGAGAAGATAGGAAGAAGAAACTAACCCAAAAAACAAGGACGGGTCAACCCTTGATGGGCCCTAAAATAGAAGACCTTTTGGATAAGATTAAGACAGATGATACTTATACTTCCTGAATAGTAAGATTTTTCAGGGTTATTTTTCATTTGTGTATTTACAGAAAGATTTTATTATTTAAATTTACTTAATTAGTGTGTATATTAGTTTTATTTCCTCTCTTTTTTTAACTTCTTTTTCTTGGAATTTGTTATTTACAAGATTCTTTTGCTTGTGAGGAACTTGGCTATTTTTTAGCTTGTTTCTTTTGAAACTCAGAGATCAATTCCTTTTGAACATGGGGCGATGTCGGAGCGTAATGACTAAACTCTAACGAGAATTCACCTTTACCTTGGGTCGAGGCTCTTAATGAGGTAGCGAAACCAAACATTGTGCTCAAGGCACATTCTGCTTTTAATGTAAATTCGTCATGACCGTTCTCGGTATCCTGTATCACTGCTTGTAATTTATTCAATAAACCGATGACGTTACCTTGGAATTCATTTGGTGATGTTACCGAAACATTCATGATAGGTTCCATGATCACCGGCTGTGCCCTCAGGAAGGCGTCACGGAACGCAGACATGGTAGCTGTTTTGAACGATAATTCATTAGAATCCACCGCGTGAATAGCACCATCGTTAATTAACATTTTAACGTCCAAAACACGATGTCCGATCAATGGTCCTTTTTCACATACTTCTTCAAAACCCTTACCACATGCAGCTAAATACTTGTCCGGTATACGTCCACCAACAATGGCAGTCTCAAATATGTTGCCCTTAGTAATGTCATCTACAGGTGATAAGGTACCGATAACTCTACCATATTGACCAGCACCACCGGATTGTTTCTTGTGTGTATAATCAAAATCTGCCGGTATGGTGATGGACTCTCTATAAGAAACTTGTGGTTTACCTGTGACGCAGTCCACATTATATTCACGTCTCATTCTCTCGACGTAAATTTCCAGATGCAATTCACCCATCCCAGAAATAATCGTTTCTTTAGATTCAGGATCGAACTTCACTCTGAATGTAGGGTCTTCCTTTTGAAATCTGTTTAAAGCCTTTGAAAAATTTGATGCGTCCTTTGAATTTGGTGTAATGGATAAGGAGACAACAGCATCTGGAACATACATGGATGACATAGAGTATTGAACACTACCATCAGTGAATGTGTCGCCAGAGGCACAGTCAATACCAAAAGTAGCGCAAATTTCACCTGAGCCAACTTCATCGACATCTTCCATCTCGCTGGAATGCATTCTGACTAATCTTGCCACCTTCACCTTTTTACCAGTCTTTACATTTGTGATATAATTACCCTTTCTTAAACGCCCCTGATAGACGCGAACATAAGTCAGTTGACCATACTTGCCTTCTTCCAATTTGAATGCCAATCCAACAAATGGTTGTTGCACCGCAGGAACTAAGTTGACCTTGGCTTCATTGTTGCTTATATCTAGAGCTGTATTTAATACTTCGGAGGGATTGGGTAAGTAGTCTACAATAGCATCCAAAACAGGTTGAATACCAGTATTTGCCAGCGCAGATCCCATTAAAACTGGGGTAAAAGACCTAGCAATTGTGGCTCTGCGAATAGCATCTTTAATTTGTTGCGTAGTAGGCTCCTTCTCTTCTAAAAACATTTCTGCCATTTCGTCATCCACATCAGCAAGTGTCTCAACCAGGAGTTGTCTTTTTTCCTCCATCAATGGCTTCAAACCTTCAGGTACTGGTCCTTTTTCTATGATCTCACCATTACCACCCTTGTTGTAAAGAGCAACTCTATTGATTAAATCAACTACACCAGACAAGCTCGATTCCGATCCGATAGGAATTTGTACAGCAGCAGCGGGAATTTTCAGTTTCGAATTAAGTTGTTCGATGGCACGGAAGGGATCTGAACCCATACGATCCATTTTATTGATGAAAGTTACTCTCGGAACATTGTATCTACGCATTTGACGATCCACGGTCACTGTTTGGGATTGAACACCTGAAACAGCACAAACAACAAGAACAGCACCGTCTAGTACTCTAAGGGCACGCTCCACTTCGATAGTGAAATCAATATGACCTGGAGTATCGATCAAGTTGAAATGATAGTTTTTACCCTGTTTATCCCAAGAGCAGTAAGTGGCGGCAGACTGAATAGTAATACCCTTTTCCCTTTCAAGGTCCATGGAATCCATCTTGGCTCCAACATTATCTCTACCACGAACCTCATGAATAGCTTTGATCCTTTTTGTATAGTACAAAACACGTTCAGTAAAAGTGGTTTTTCCGGAGTCGATATGAGCAGATATACCTATATTACGCAATTTATTACATCGTTCAATATCATCTGGCGTAAGTTTTTGTTTAATTTCATCCACTAAAGCTTTTTCTTCCTCGTATGTAGAACGAGTTAGTGAACTTCCATGAAAAGATCTTCTCGAGAAGCCCAAGCCAAGTTTTGAACATGTGAAAAAAGGAATGCTACCTCGAACCACTCTTCGAGGTACCCACATCATTGTTTGGACACTCATATTGGTGATATGTTACTATGCTTTCTAGCTTTTTCCGGTCTCCTTTATTGAATCTCTTTTTTTTTTAGATATTTTCTTTCATCTTGGAAATTTCGGCCACTTGTGAAGTTTCCCCCCACAATAATATAGTGTAAGTTCATTATAGTTAATCATATTTAAAAAGCGTAGAGAAAAGACGTATATTTTATATATTTCAGATGTTAAAAGTTACGTTTTATTATCCTTCATGCAGGACCCTCAATAATCGTCTTGACATTGTTTAACGGATGGTCTCTGTTCTCGTCGAATGCGTCGATAGCATCCTTAAACTTGTAGCGATGTGTAATCAAAGGTTTGAGCGATAGTTTTCCGCTGGAGGCTAGCTCGATAGAGTCGCTGTAGTCTCCCTGACAGTATCGGAGGCATCCTTGGAATGTTAGTTCCTTTGTCGGTATCATCGAGATCGGAAACTGTATCTCTTCTGGTCCCATTCCAACTTGAATAAACGTCCCACCTGCTTTGCAAACTTCGATGCCTGTTCTAATGCAGGCTTGAGCACCAGAACATTCAAAAATAATGTCGGCACCTTTCTTGCCGATTTCCTTTTTTATAACACTGTCTACAGTAACACCATGTGGCAGACCACCTGAGTTGACGACGTGCGTAGCACCAAATTGGCTGGCCCTTTCCAGCTTGGTTTCTGAGAGATCTACAAAAACAACATCTGTGGCCCCAAAGACACTAGCTACTTTCCCAGCTAGCAAACCTATGGGCCCAGCTCCAAATACGACACAACGGGCTCCAAATTTCATCTTTGCTATTTTATTAGCGTGGACAGC
Source organism: Saccharomyces paradoxus (assembly GCF_002079055.1). Classification (NCBI taxonomy): domain Eukaryota; kingdom Fungi; phylum Ascomycota; class Saccharomycetes; order Saccharomycetales; family Saccharomycetaceae; genus Saccharomyces; species Saccharomyces paradoxus. The sequence continues at coordinate 265,054 of NC_047498.1, forward strand.
CACCGATAATGGCTCCATGAGTGCTCCTTCCTCGAATGACAAATGATCAGGAAGTTTGTAGACAAAGTCCTTCGCGGTCTTATAATACTTTGTCAAGGTACCATCAAAGGGTGGTGTCGCAGCAAACTTTAAATTGGGGTCCAAGTTGTACCTACCCTCCCTCATCTCTGGTGAAAACCTGTCAGGTAATCCAGGCTCCAGTGCCACTCTATCTCCCACTTTAAGTGTCTTGACGTTCTCGCCTATGAGGGCCACTATTCCTGATGATTCGTGCCCCAGCACCATTGGTGATTTTACCACGTAATTGGCTATTTTTCCATGAGTATAGTAATGGATATCTGACCCACATATTCCTGTAGCCTTGATTTGAATGATTACGTCGTTAGGATCTGAAATCGTGGGGATGCTAACATCCATTAGGGTGATTTTACCAGGTTGTTCTAAGACAACAGCTTCTTGTGTAATTGATTCAGTCATGCTGAATGGTGTTCTCTATCCTAAAGGCAGTATGAATATGTCTTTTTAGTGTGTGTGGATATATTTATGTATATATTTATACAGTTTTCAATTTTATTATGAATTACTTCAGGAGAGGGGTTGCAATCCCCTGAGGGATAATAGTGCCGGTGCCTATTTAATCCCTCTAACATGAACTGGAGTTCGAGTCGACCTTGAGAATACTATGGATTTCCATTAAAATAGGTTCTATCTCACTGGGGTCGCAAGCCACACCATTGCCCAAACGAATGGCATGTGATGCAAGGATAGGTTTGACAGATTCTGGAGTCCCTAATCTCTTAGTATCCAGCATAAATACTTGATTTCTCACTTGATGCATCATTGGATAGGCGGGAGACTTCGTGGTTATGTGCGCCACGTCTGCAAAATGAATATGAAATTGAATTTTATCACGGCCGTTGTGCAAAACAGTTTTCAATTCTATACATATTGTAATCTTAGTACCTGCCTGAGGGTTATAATATACTATCTGATACTCGTTTAGATTATGCAACCCAATGTTTACCATAGTGGAGTACTGACTTCTACCCTCATGGAATTTGCCCCCCCTTTCATTGAGAATTACTTTTAAAGCTTTAAACAAAGATGACGTGAATTGTAAGTAGCTAAAAATAAAATGATAATCCATTGTCGAATTATCTAAGAAAGGTTGAATTATATGTTGTGGATTGGAAGGTGATAGTTGAACTGTCAAATTTTTGATAGAGTCGTCATTTGTTAATATCTTTATTGTACAGTCTTTATCATCTTCTTCATTGTTGGAGAGATACTTGAAGGAAATCTCATTGGGTTGTAATGCAATTATCTTGAAGTTTTCGGACTCAAAATTCTTGTGCAATCTTTCCACAACATCTGTTAATACAACTAATTGCATCAATTTTTGCCTAAATTTGGTCAGATATTGCACTATTATACCAAGATTTGTAAAACTCTCCTCCAAATAAAAAGCTAACGGTTCTTCCTGTACAAAGTGGATGTATAGTTTATCAATCTGACATTGGATCATCATTGTGTTTCTTTTAAATTTAGCATACAATCGTATTTGGGAGTTGGAGTAATCTATCCTTAGAAACATGGAACTCTCCAATATGAAGTTCAGTGCTTTTGAACCTTCCAAAAACGACTCTAACTCTAGAGTTATTATTGATATGTTATCATTAGTATTACTTCCCTGGATAATATATTGAGGTAGTTTTTGTTCGTTGATCATTTCAGAAGAACAAATCTTATTGCGAATTTCTAGTTGGTTCAAAGAATCGATCAACATATGATTTATGATTCTGTTTAAAATAGTCTTTTGCAATATCATAATTTTTTGATACGTTATTGACTCCAACTTGACAGTCATAACGTTAGAATTGTCTAAATATTTGAGGTTCCATTTCCCACGCTGAGAGACAATTTTACCGATTCTCTTTTCTACGACGCATGATGTTTTAGAGGATATTATCGATAAAATTAAATACCAGTTGAGAGGCCAATGTGGTAGCCTGATAAATAAGTCCCTTTGTAATAACAGAGAAGCATCACTATTAGTAGTGTTGTTACCAGCGACAGCGTATTTATCACCTTCTTTCTTAACAACGCTCTCGCCATTCGTATTCACTTGAGTCCTAATTGGTTTATCAATCTTAATAATTTTGCTACATGACCATCCCGTGTTTTCAAACATGGTAGTTAAAACATGAATAATTTTGTCTAATTTCAGCAGTTGTAGTATTCTCGCCAATTCCTCTGGGCCCTCGGCTCTATTTATCTTTGACGCGTATTTCAATAATAGCGGAGTCGGATTTCTGAAGTAAAACTGCCCACTCAATAAATCAATTTTTAATTGAATGGGTGCCATGGAAACACATGTCGTAGGAAGTTGAAATAATAGAACATCCGGATTTTCTTCGTCTTCTTGGAATATATCCCTTGCCAGCAGCTCCGATCTGATAATTCTTGCATGGTTGAACATAATTTCGTCCAAAATCCCTTCGATATTTGATACAATATTGTTATAAATTACAGGCATATTTTTGGCCCTTGATGCACTCTGGTTGTCCCATTTCAGGATAAGACTTTCCGTTGTCCTTTGAATGCCAATAGTAATCTTACCCTTACTGTCCATTTTGCCGTTCAGCCAATATCTAACTGTGATTATACTTTTTTTAGAGTCATAATTATGGATCAAATTACTTTTGGAAAACTTACCACCGTTGGCCAGCTTTAAAAATTCTCTATGAACCATGTATAACTGTAATGTCAGCACGTATTTATGCAAAAAATTGTACAGGGACAACAATGGATCGTTACTTTTCAAAAGTAACTCATTGATTAGTTTCTCCAGTCTTGGTTTATTTAAAGGTAAGTTATTGCCGTTAGAATTTGAGTTCTCATCATTGTTCTCGCTATCACCGTTAGGCGAATTAGCTTCCGTTACCGTTGAAACACTTTGTTCAGCTTCTGTGTTAAACAACAATTTCAAGTCCACAAAAAATAGAGGGGACTGTCTATTAACAGTGGACAACTGGATTTCAAATTCATTAGCTACAGTAAAGTAGATCCTACCATTTTTAATATGATAGTTGTTTAATGGTTTAGGAATGTTCATTAATGCAATTTTGATTGAGACGGTCAAATTCAAATCTTTTAGTCTCTGTAGAATCAATCCGATGGGAACTTTGGCCATTCCGTCCACCATATCCATAGAGTCACTGCCACCACTTAATTTGAAGTTGTGTGTGGGTAGATTAGGCCTCCCAAGACTCAAAACTTCCAAGGCGGTGACCAAATCCACATTGGGCAACTTAGCATTGGTCATAGAATTTAGACTACTTTTCAAAGCCCAGATACAATTGTTAACGTTCATGTTAGTCGTTCTAAACCAGTTCAACAGATCGATTAATACGTGAAAATTGTTTTGTTTTATAGTACGCGTCCATTTCACAAGCACGTAAAGTTTCAAAAATTGTGTCCTTAAGAATATAATCAGCTGTAAGAAACGTATCTTCTTTGCAGAGTTGGGCTCGTTTATCTGGGTGTGCACATTAGTTTTCATGTACTGAGCAAGTTCCTTCATGGTAAATACCGTCAAGTTCCTTATTACTAATGCCAGACTAACTTGATTAATCTCAACATGCGGCAACGCTGGCGGAGGCGTACTTGTCATAGCCACTGCACTTGTATCCTTCGGTACCATTTCTAAGGGCTCTTTTTGGGTGGCCGTAGTTTCTGGCACGGTTGCTGAGGGACTATGCAGTTGTGTGTTCTTAACGGGACCCCGTTGCTCTTGCCCATTCTGATCGGGGTGATTCTTCAGCGCGTGCATCTCGTTAGAAAGTCTCTCCTCATTAGCCAGCATCTGTGGGGATCCTATCGTGGTAGTCATTGCCCAGCCAAGAAAACCCTATACTTTCCTGCCAGTTTTTAGCTCTTTTCTTGATGATCTTTACAACAGACCTCTACTAAACAATTGAAAAATTCACCGTTTTTACTTGAAGCAGCGGCCGTGCGATGGGACAATCGTTTAGTTAACAATAAGCGGGACAAACTAATCAAATTTAGTGGCATCAAGAGACACTTGCACGCAATGAGGAGAGCATGATATGTTGAATTTTAGGATGTGGGGGGATAATATGCGCGAGCTCGGTGACCCCATGGATAGTGAGTTGAATGCAGTGAAGCCGGTGGTCGAAGAAGATAGCGTGGATGATGCCAGGAGATTAATTAAGGGAAAGGGCTTCCAGAAGTCCTCTACCGAACATATGTTGATTTCACCCGGTAGGGATGGTTCAGTGCCATTGAATGGGTTGAAGTCGTCACCCGCAGACCCACACTTGTCGGACGTTAATTCTATTTTGGACAATCATCGTGGTGGTGACGAGACAGCTTTGACGTCTGTAAATAATATTATTATGGCCACTTCAGCAAATGGGGACAGTGATGGTGTTAATGGAGATATTAAGAGGCCGTCTATCTCTAACTGTTCGTCGAGGTCGTCATTTTTTGACACTGTATTGAGCACGTTTTCTTTAAAATCAAATTCACAGGACACGGTTACTAATGAAGTCAAAAATATTGAGGTCCAGTTTGCATCCGAGGAGGCTAATAAAAAATTTCGTCAAATGTTCAAACCCTTAGCCACTAATACAAAGCTTATTGCGGACTATTTCTGCTATTTTCACAGAGAATTCCCCTATCAGGGCAGAATTTATCTTTCCAACACACATTTATGTTTTAATTCTACTGTTTTGAACTGGATGGCAAAGTTACAAATTCCCCTAAATGAGATTAAATATCTAGATAAGGTGACCACAAATTCAAGTGCCATTTCGGTGGAAACTTTGACTAACAAGTATACCTTTTCCGGGTTCATAGCGAGAGACGAGGTTTTTCAATTGATTACAAGAGTTTGGTCCAAGGAAAACTTAACCAACATCAATGACGTTTTGGAGGTCGATGAGAGGATCTCTAAGACAAAGGGCATATCGTCGACTCCTTCTTCCATATTCAATAACGTTTCGACCAATGCATATAACGATTTCATATCGACAACTACTACCGAGCCAACAAGCAGAGCATCCTATATGAGCGAGAACGACATGCTCATTGAAGAAGCCATAAGATCCGTGGACGATTACATGGGCACGCCAAAAGGATCGCCATCTTCTTCCTCTCCGTCATCATCGTCATCATCGTCATCATCGTCATTGGGTTCTTCAACAACTTATTATTGTAGGCCCGTATATAGATTAAAGCCAAACGCGCCATTCCAATACGATGGGCCATTCCATGAAGAAGAAACAATGGACTTCCCTTATAAACCTGAGGCAAACAATGAATATGTACTACTGGAACGTCAATTTAACGTCCCACCAGGCCTACTTTTCATTATGATGTTCAATGAGGATAATCCAGCTTTTGAATTAAGCTTTTTAAAGACTCAGGACTCGTCGAACATTTCACACATTGGGACTTTCGAAAAAGTCAATAAGGATGGACAACATTACAGAGAATTTCAATACACCAAACAGCTGCATTTTCCCGTGGGGCCCAAATCCACGAACTGTCAGGTAGCAGAAATTCTTCTACATTGCGACTGGGAGAGGTACATAAATGTTTTGAGTATAACAAGAACACCGAATGTTCCGAGTGGTACCAGTTTCAGCACCAGGACGAGATACATGTTTCGATGGGATGACCAGGGGCAAGGATGCATATTAAAGATAAGTTTTTGGGTAGACTGGAATGCATCCAGTTGGATTAAGCCAATGGTAGAGAGCAACTGTAAAAACGGACAAATTAGCGCCACTAAGGATTTAGTAAAATTGGTCGAAGAATTCGTTGAGAAATATGTAGAACTGAGTAAAGAAAAAGCAGATACACTCAAGCCGTTGCCGAGTGTCACGTCTTTTGGATCACCAAGAAAAGTGGCCGCACCGGAGTTGACGTTAGTACAGCCAGAATCGAAGCCTGAAGCTGCGGTGGAAGTCTCGGAAATAGGCAGTGACAGATGGAGGTTTAACTGGGTAAACATAGTTATTATGGTGCTCTTGATACTAAACCTACTGTATTTGATGAAGTTGAACAAGAAGATGGATAAGCTGACGAACCTCATGACGCATAAGGACGAAGTTGTGGCACACGCCACTCTATTGGATATACCAGCCAAAGTGCAATGGTCAAGACCAAGAAGGGGAGATGTGTTGTAACAGAGTAATCATGTAATATTGTATGTAAGGTTATGTATGTTCGTATGGTATGAAGAAAAAAAAAAAGGATGCTATGTGGAGAATGTGAGGCGTGGTAGTTCCGGATAGTTCAGTCTGTAGGTTTCATCACGGGCGGTATCCTGACTTTGAGAGCTTGTTGCGGTGTTAAGTTGTGCATTTGAAATTTTCTGGAAAAAGGAAATTGATTGGTTGAAGCTATAATCGTCGAACGACTTCTTCGGCAGTGACTGTTGCTCCACGTGCATGGGAGTTGTATTTGCGTTTGTGTTCGGTTTAGCTATATTATTGGCCAGTGATGTTTGCAATTTGCTGTACTGAGAGTCAATTTGTTTGCGTAGGCTTTCAATGATTTTGCAAACTGCGGGCACTTCCAACTTTATGAGTTGCAAATATTCTCTTTTATATATAGACGATGACGATGGCGCATCCATGAGCGAGAGCTCAGGGTGTTTAGATAGCTTATTAGTCAATAAATCCACGTATCTAAAATAATAAATAAACGCCAGCGACAAGTCGTTGGCCTGGAACGCACACTGTGCCTTTTCTAAGATGCCGATGCATGTTTTCAAGTAAATTCTTAACGGTATTGACGGATTGAAGCGATAATCCTTAGCGTCCTGGACCAATTGCTTACTAGACTTCATGACCTACCGGGGCCAGATAGAGATGCAGAAGGGAAAAAAAAAGGTGTAAAGTGGTTGGTGAGCCGTAACAATAATCCGCGCCGACGCTTTAATGGAAGCAAAAATTGTTTTGTATATTATTATTAATATTATCTATCTAACCATTGATTTACGTATAAAATTGTCGATGCTCATCGCCTAGCAATGAAAAAAAAAAGAAAAATTTTCTTTATTTTTTCTCTTTGTTTTGCGTATTTTTTTTCATTGCGTTCGCGGCAAGAGCGACTCGAGTTGATTCAGTGTGTGTTATATTATAAAAAGTGTATATGCCTATTTTTTGTTCTGGTGTTTACGGTTCAGCAGTAACGGAGGTAGCAGAGTCTGCCTCTGTAGCGGCAACGCTATTCCCTTCTGCATCAGCGACCGCCCACGGTAGGGTAGGTTCTGTTGTTTTGACGTTTGCCAAAGTATTGTCCAGATGTTCCTTCAGCAATACTTCATTAGTTTCCTTCTCTGGACCCACCGATTGCGTGATCTCTTGCACGCGGTTCAAAAACTTGTTCAAATTGTAGCCCGCAGCAGCGTCAGAGACTTCTTGCGTGTAGGGGACGCCCTTCAACTCCTTGACTCTTCTTTTGTGCACTTTGCCCTTCAAATGCGTTTTCAACGCTATGGCAGTTTCCATGTACTTGGCACAGTGTATACAATAGTGCTGACCAAGGCCCGGCTTGGTTTCGTCCAATGGCTGGTTCAGAAGCTTCTGTACCGATTCTTTGGTGGACAAGTCATTATAGATCAAGTCCAAGTCTCGTGTTCTTCTTTTAGTCTTGTATCTTTTCACTGAATATCTACCCATTATGCGTTATCGTTTTATTCTTACTTGTACGTGTGTTCAACTATTTTTCATTCACCTCATCTCATCTCACATTACTTACCATATATAATCGTAAATTTAATTTGCTTTTTTCCCCTGTCAGTAAGAAAAATTTTCCACAGAACAGAGAAAAAGAAATAAAACGGGAATAAAAGTCTTCCTGGGACTTTTCTGCACCCGTACCTCTTTCCCTCAGTACATTTTTATTTTTATTTTTATTTGTTTTTTGTATTTTTTCTTAAATTTTTTTCCAGTCCGAAAAGTGAATAGCGCAATGATGCTGACTAAGGAAACTTTTCACCTGAGGATTGATGGTGGATTTCTCTAGATGATAGTTTATAAAAAGAAGAAGTTAGTGCGAGCAACCATTTATACATCCTTTTCGCAGGTGTTTTGAGTTTGGGTGTTTAATTGTAAGAAAAACATATCAAATAACTAATTCAAGATGGCTAGAAGACCAGCTAGATGTTACAGATACCAAAAGAACAAGCCTTACCCAAAGTCTAGATACAACAGAGCTGTTCCAGACTCCAAGATCAGAATTTACGATTTGGGTAAGAAGAAGGCTACCGTCGATGAATTCCCATTGTGTGTCCATTTGGTCTCCAACGAATTGGAACAATTGTCCTCTGAAGCTTTGGAAGCTGCTCGTATCTGTGCCAACAAGTACATGACCACTATCTCTGGTAGAGATGCTTTCCACTTGAGAGTCAGAGTCCATCCTTTCCACGTCTTGAGAATCAACAAAATGTTGTCTTGTGCCGGTGCGGATAGATTGCAACAAGGTATGAGAGGTGCTTGGGGTAAGCCTCACGGTTTGGCTGCTCGTGTCGACATTGGTCAAATTATCTTCTCTGTCAGAACCAAGGACAACAACAAGGATGTTGTCGTTGAAGGTTTGAGAAGAGCCAGATACAAGTTCCCAGGTCAACAAAAGATTATTTTGTCTAAGAAGTGGGGTTTCACCAACTTGGACAGACCAGAATACTTGAAGAAGAGAGAAGCTGGTGAAGTCAAGGATGACGGTGCTTTCGTTAAGTTCTTGTCTAAGAAGGGTTCTTTGGAAAACAACATGAGAGAATTCCCAGAATACTTTGCTGCTCAAGCTTAAGTTCTTTTTTGATATCTGAACAAACTTAAAAAAAAAAATTTTTTTTATTTTAAATGCTAGTTTATTAAACAGTAAATATATCTATACATTATTGTAATACATATAATTATGTGTTTTTTTAAAGTTCAACATGTTGGGTAATACGTCCTGAATTCAATGGACACTGTTGCTTTTGGAGTACCAACAGAAAAAAAAACTGGATAGCAGTAACAACGAATTGTTGAAGGGGTCTAACGAAAAAGGTAGCAACCAATAACAGGGACGTGCATCGGTAATGTCATTCAGATTATTGACGAGGACTTCTCAATGTCTCCCCCGCCTTAACTGGTTTATTCCCGTCAGGCGGTACGCCAAACAACCTCAGTACGATGAAGCAGAGTTGTTTGCAGAAAATATTAACCATGGCGCATATAAAGCCAAAAAAAGGCCATCCGATGAGCATTTCCAATGGCCTGAAAAGTCTCCTGACCAGATTTCGAAGGAATCTGAACTTCAATGGGAAAGAATGGCTAAATTGTCCGCCGTTGGGCAGGGGATCCTCATTCTTCTGGTAGTGGGTGGGCTGGGAACGGCCTACCTGCGTTGGCCAGAATTAAAATCCTGGTGGTTAATCAAGATGAATGGCGGTCGCATAGATGCAACGCAAGAGCAAAGTGGTCAGGATTCATTGGAGAAATTGATCAGGCAAAAGGCCAAAAATCTATTAAGGGAGATCCCTCAAGTACCTGCCTTTCAACTTGGAATAGATCATCCTGGTGTGTATATATGGGGGAGGTGTCATTCTAAGGACTCATTGTTCCCCATTAGAGTACCTAATCTGGATGATCGTAAATTCAGAGATGTCCTGCTAGCTCCCTCTGACGACTTCAACACTAATTTCGCAATTGACGAGAAAGGTGATTTGATATCATGGGATGATTTGGGACAAACAAAAACGTTATTACCAGACCAAAACCTAACTTCAATGAAGTACTCTAGTGACTTCTTGTATGCATTGAATAAAAAGGGTGAAATATTGATTATACCTATTAGGGCGCCGGACCTGATGGCTTCCAAACTATCGTTAAGAAGGTCGAAATTGTTGCCATGGAAGAGAAAACTAAAATATGACTGGAAATTACAAACAAGTAAGGTTTTTAACGGTAAGAAAGGAGAGAATCGCATAGTACAATTTGACGCTGGTTGCCATCACCTTGTGTTGCTATCCAATTTAAACAAGGCTTATTCTTGCGCGACAGGGAATGATAAAAAACAAGCTCAAGTATCCAGAGGACAATTCGGTATACCAACATTTTCACAATTTGATGAATTTCCTCCCAATAATGAGCTATTCGAAATCGAACTATTGAACAAATTCAAACACGAAGGAGACGACTTTATTCAGAAAAGAGAAATTAAAAAGATAGCTTGCGGGTCATATCATACACTGGCAGTAGATCAGAATGGTGAAATGTATGCCTTTGGCTGGAATAGGTTTGGCCAATTGGCATTACCTATTTCATACAACCTGGAATATGTTTCTTTCCCAAGGTCAGTAACGCACGCATTTAGACCGCATTTCCCAGGTATGACGAACTGGAAATGTGTGGATGTTCATTGTGACGATGAAACATCATTTGTGACCATTCGTAAACCTGGCTCAACGCCAGATCATCATTATTTTGCGTTTGGTAATGGACTTTTTGGCGAATTAGGTAATAACACTTTCAAGAACTCACAATGCGATCCTATAAAAATCAAATTGGATGACAAGGAATTAACCAATTGGAGCTGTGGCTCCCATTGCGTATTTGGTGAAACTGGGCAAGAGAATGAGATCATTGCCTGGGGAAATAACGACCATGGCCAACTAGGTATTGGAAAGAAAACTATGAAATGCGCTAAACCGATTAACATTCCCAACGTCCTGAAGCCAGGACAAGATACGACGGATTTGGACTCAATTTATAACAGCAGATTGCACTTAGAAAAGCAACAACGTATTGTTACTAACGGTAATAAAAGTTGTATATACTGGCGGGTTTGAGAGACGAAAATAGAAGAAAAGCTGCGAGATTCGCAATATTTTTCAACCCCTTATAATGATGCATGTATATATGATATGTTTATTTATATATAGAACACACGGCTACTTTATCTTAACCATTTTAATACATAATAAATGCCTATGATTAGGAGAATTAACGCGATCCAAAAAACCAGTTTATCTTTGAACACACGCTTGTTAACCGAGGCGATAGTTTGCTCCGAAACGCCCAATGTTCTTAGGCCATTTGACATTCTATCTTGTACTTTGGATAAAATTTTGTTTTGTTCCACTATATTTTCAAGTGATTGTTGGCCCATTTCCAGGATGTAATCTAACTGAGCGTTACCTCTTTCGAAAACAGATTGTTCCTTTTGCAACCCTTGGTACAACGGTAGTCCTCCACCATTGCTGGAACCCTCTTTACCATTTGAACTCGCGCCACCAACGTTCCTTTTATTCATAATGGTCTCTGATGTGCTAAAGGGGTTATCAGAATCCATAACGTGCGATGCTCCTGAGCCAAACAACTGAGTTCTCGAATTAGACTCGTTGTAGGATTGTTTCAAATCCTTAAACCTGGTAGTAAAGTCTTGCAGATCCTGTGTTAGCGTTGCTAGTCGATTAGCAAACTTGGGATCGATTTCTCCTGCACTGGTGTCTTCTTTATATCTGTTTAAGTGTTCTGCATATTGCTTGATTGTCTTCTCCAGCGACACCAAAGTTGCAGAAATGGACCCTTGTAAAGAAATAGGTGCGGTCACAGAATTCTTTTCAAACCTGGCCAACTCTTGTTGAAGTTGGTTTTTCTGTTTCACAGCATGATTGTAAAGAGCGTTCTATTTGATTGCAACAGTAAAAATACCCTGTTAGTATTAACTCTTGTTTTGCAATACTGAGAAAAAAATGCATCCACCGATCAAACATACCATTCCCCCCTCAAACAAATATGACTAAGTCACGATGATATCTGCACTATTGCCGTGTCTTCCTTCTCCATCGACAGCGTCGATCCTGTCTATTATAGCCAGCACACTGAAAATTTCAATGGCTGGCTCGTTGTTCGCGTCGCAACTTTTGACATTTATAAAAAGAGAGAAGGCATATTCAAAGGATAAGATACGGTTTTTGTAAATCAATCAACCAACCCTCGACGAAATTTTGACCCTAGAAGCAGGGACTACCACACGAACAATGACTCCTTCCACCCCACCAAGGTCTAGAGGGACTAGGTGTCTTACGCAGCCTAGTGGCAATACCAGTTCTAATACTATAATGCAACCTCAAAGGACCCCTCAAAAGCCTTCACAGAACCTGGTCCCTGTTACCCCTTCGACAACTAAGCCTTTTAAAAATGTGCCATTATTAGCACCTCCCAATTCCAACATGGGTATGACCTCTCCATTTAATGGGCTTACATCTCCTCAACGCTCGCCGTTTCCGAAATCTTCAGTGAAGAGAACACTATTTCAATTTGAAAGTCACGACAATGGTATAGTAAGGGAAGAGCAGGAATCATTGGGTCGTGTAAATAGAATACTGTTTCCTACGCAGCAAGATGCGGATATAGATGAAGATGAAGAAGTTCTTCTCCCCCCCAGCAGGCCTACCTCTGCTAGGCAGTTACGTTTATCACCTGAAAGAGATGAGCTGGATCAATCGTATAGAAAGAAGATTATTAAAGATATACCTGGTACGCCCAGCGACAAGGTAATAACATTTGAGTTGGCAAAAAACTGGAACAACTATTCTCCTCAAAACGCCAGTAGTCAAGAGAGTGAAGACGAGGAAGACATCATAATTAAGCCGGCACAGGTGGGCAAAAACCCCTTTGTGTCAGATGAACTGGTAACTCAGGATATCAGAAATGAACGTAAAAAGGCGATGTTAAGAGAAAACCCAGATATAGAAGACGTGATAACATATGTCAATAAGAAGGGAGAGGTGGTAGAGAAACGAAAGTTAACGGATGAAGAAAAAAGAAGATTCAAGCCAAAGGCATTGTTTCAACCTAGGGATCAAGAGCATTGAAGGAAAGAAATAAAATTTCTGGAACGATTTTATTTTATTTACTTATTTTACATTTATTTGCAAAGGGGCATTAACATTAACATTTTACATATTATAATATATACAGGATATTCTATATTACAACATTAACAGGATTTTTTAACTTTTTCCTTACCGTATCCTTTTATTCTGGTTTTCTCGTCTTCAGGATAATAGCACATTTTATTGTAGTATCATTTCATCAAAGCGAGTTAGGGGAGGATGCTTACAAGAAAGTCATCTTCCTCTCTTCAGCAATTAGAGAAAAGCAAAAGAGCAAAAGAGCAAAAGCTGAAACTACGCAAAACAAGATGCATCCCATTAGTGGAGTGATATGGTTGTATATATGTGTATGGATAGTGCATGCAAAAGTGACGCCCAAGGATGAATTGAAGTGGAATAAAGGATATTCGTTACCAAATTTACTGGAAGTGACAGATCAGAAAAAGGAGCTTTCACAATGGACTTTAGGGGACAAAGTAAAACTTGAAGAAGGAAGGTTTATTTTAACTCCTGGAAAGAACACGAAGGGTTCACTTTGGTTGAAACCAGAATATACAACTCATGATGCTATGACAATAGAGTGGACGTTTAGAAGTTTTGGGTTTAGAGGTAGCACAAAGGGCGGTCTTGCGTTTTGGTTAAAGCAAGGAAATGTGGGAGATGGCACCGAGTTATTTGGTGGAAGTTCGAAAAAGTTTGATGGCCTAATGATATTGTTACGATTAGATGATAAATTGGGCGAGAGCGTGACAGCGTATTTGAATGACGGATCCAAAAATCTTGACATTAAAAGCTCACCATACTTTGCGTCATGTCTGTTTCAGTACCAAGATTCCATGGTACCATCCACATTAAGATTGACGTATGATCCGCTAGATAATCACCTGCTAAAATTGCAGATGGACAATAGAGTGTGTTTCCAGACGAGGAAAGTCAAATTTGTGGGCAGCTCATTTAAAATTGGAACAAGCGCTATCAACGATGCATCCAAAGAATCGTTTGAAATCTTGAAAACGAAGCTTTATGACGGAGTCATTGAAGATTCGCTAATTCCTAATGTGAACCCTATGGGACAACCCAGAGTGGTTACCAAAGTGATCAATTCTCAAACTGGCGAAGAGAGTTTTAAGGAGAAGACGCCATTTTCTGAAAAGGGAGAAAGTATTACGAGTAATGAGCTTTTTGAGAAGATCAATAAACTGGAAGGGAAAATCATGGCAAATGATATCAACCCATTACTTCACAAGATGGACAAGATTGTGGAGAATGAGCGCGAACTGATCCAACGTTTAAGATCAGTGTTGGATCTAAAGAAAACAGACCGAAGGCCGGCCATAAATGACGATAGTTTCCAAGATTTTCTTTCGATGAATTCAAATCTGGACAAGTTGATAAAGGAACAAGAAAGAATTCGGCTAGATGCAAAGCTACATAGCGAGCGGACCAACGGCCATGATGAGATTTTTTCCAAAATAAGTGTATGGTTGGTACTATTGATTTTCATTATGATCACGTTAGCGTACTACATGTTCAGGATCAATCAAGACATCAAGAAAGTCAAGCTTTTATAGACTCTTGTGTCTTTTTGTTATTATGGTACAAGGTATAAGAAATATAATTATTACACACATATAACATATACGTGCATATATCTATTTTCGTCTGTGTCCAGATACTTTTAAACTATTTTTTTTCTTGGAACGGTATAACAAGGCGCAACGGTAAAAGCAACAAAATATAAATTTTGCTTCCAAGTTTGCAGTAATATATCCTGTACAATACAAGTTTTTTTGTACAGAAGGCACATGTAACACAACTATTGAGCATAAACTTGGGCCGTGCTAATTTAAGGAGGTTTTACGGACCAGAGGAGCTTTCCAGATCCAGATCACCGGAATATAGGGCAAGAGAACATCAAGCAGCAGCCGCACTCGAGTTATCACTGGCAACTACTTTGCATCAAACTCCAATTATATGCAGCAGAATCTTTTCTTTTAAAACGCACTTAGCGTCAACTCGGAGGGCTTCCTTCCGGGATGACTTAACCAGATTGCAATTTCTTTTCCATTTTACAGTTAAAAATAGGTCACGTGATCTAAAATCGAGAAAGGGTTGCCTCATGAAGGCACCGGCCGTCACTCATCCGTGCGGAGAGGTCTGCGCCATTCAGGGGTCCATGTGCCTTAGAGAGTATTGATGCAGAGGGCATCGTCGGGGCGGACCACTCCGAACCGACATTGGTTAAGCCCTTCCCATCTCAAGATAGGAACAAAATTGCATTATACTCCTACTAGAAAGCTAAATGTGTACATGTTCTCATGAATATACAACGTTCTAGGTAGCTATTGTTGAGAGGAGGGATACTCAGTAGGCTAAAATGTGGGGAAAGGATGAGCTTTGTAGACATATATAAACAATTAACAATTGGACTAAAAGTTTGGTGTTGAGAATCGCTCTTCGCTATACATCTTGTTCACTTATCATTGAGATTAACCAACATTAAGTAAAATAAAGATTAACATAATATAAAATAATTTTTTCATAATGGCAGTTGAAGACAACAATATGCCTGTTGTTTCACAGCAACCCCAAGCTGCTGAAGACGTGGCCTCTTCACTCAGTAAAGATTCCCATTTAAGCGCACAGTCTCAAAAGTATTCCAATGACGAACTAAAAGCCGGTGAATCAGGACCAGAAGGCTCTCGAAGTGTGCCCATAGAGATACCCAAGAAGGCTATGTCTGAATATGTTACTGTTTCGTTGCTTTGTTTATGTGTCGCCTTCGGCGGC
Organism: Saccharomyces paradoxus; assembly: GCF_002079055.1. Taxonomy (NCBI): domain Eukaryota; kingdom Fungi; phylum Ascomycota; class Saccharomycetes; order Saccharomycetales; family Saccharomycetaceae; genus Saccharomyces; species Saccharomyces paradoxus. Next base: position 280,766 of record NC_047498.1, read on the forward strand.
TTCATGTTTGGCTGGGATACTGGTACCATTTCAGGATTTGTTGTCCAAACAGACTTCTTGAGAAGATTCGGTATGAAACACAAGGATGGTACCCATTATTTGTCAAATGTCAGAACTGGTTTAATTGTCGCTATTTTCAACATCGGCTGTGCCTTTGGTGGTATTATTCTTTCCAAAGGCGGCGATATGTATGGCCGTAAGAAGGGTCTTTCGATTGTTATTTTCGTTTATATTGTCGGCATTATCATTCAAATCGCCTCCATCAACAAATGGTACCAATACTTTATCGGTAGAATCATCTCTGGCTTGGGTGTCGGCGGTATTGCCGTCTTATGTCCTATGTTGATCTCCGAAATTGCTCCAAAGCATTTGAGGGGCACATTGGTTTCCTGTTACCAGTTGATGATTACTGCAGGTATCTTTCTGGGCTATTGTACTAACTACGGTACAAAGAGCTATTCGAACTCGGTTCAATGGAGAGTTCCATTAGGCCTATGTTTCGCTTGGTCATTGTTTTTGGTTGGCGCTTTGACGTTGGTTCCTGAATCTCCACGTTATTTATGCGAGGTGAATAAGGTAGAAGATGCAAAGCGTTCTATTGCCAAGTCTAACAAGGTGTCACCAGAAGATCCTGCAGTTCAAGCCGAGTTAGATCTGATAATGGCCGGTATAGAAGCTGAAAAATTGGCTGGCAATGCGTCATGGGGGGAATTATTTTCTACCAAGACTAAAGTATTCCAACGTTTATTAATGGGTGTGTTTGTCCAAATGTTCCAACAATTGACCGGTAACAATTATTTTTTCTACTACGGTACCGTTATTTTTAAGTCTGTTGGCCTAGATGATTCATTTGAAACATCCATTGTCATTGGTGTAGTCAATTTTGCCTCCACTTTTTTCAGTTTATGGACTGTCGAAAACTTAGGACGTCGTAAATGTTTACTTTTGGGCGCCGCCACTATGATGGCTTGTATGGTTATCTACGCTTCTGTTGGTGTAACCAGATTATATCCTCACGGTAAGAGCCAACCATCTTCTAAAGGTGCTGGTAACTGTATGATTGTCTTTACCTGTTTCTATATTTTCTGTTATGCCACGACTTGGGCGCCTGTTGCCTGGGTTATCACTGCGGAATCATTCCCATTGAGGGTGAAATCCAAATGTATGGCTTTGGCCTCGGCTTCCAATTGGGTATGGGGATTCTTGATTGCATTTTTCACTCCATTCATCACCTCCGCCATTAACTTCTACTACGGTTATGTTTTCATGGGCTGTTTAGTTGCCATGTTCTTTTATGTCTTTTTCTTTGTTCCAGAAACCAAGGGCCTATCGTTGGAGGAAATTCAAGAATTATGGGAAGAAGGTGTTCTACCTTGGAAATCTGAAGGCTGGATTCCTTCATCCAGAAGAGGTAATGATTATGATTTAGAAGATTTACAACATGATGACAAACCATGGTACAAAGCCATGTTATAATAACGCGTTTTCTAACTGAAAAACCCTTTTATCTCTCCTAATTTTTTATAAAAGACGTTTTTTCCTCATTTTAATTATCATAGTATTTGTTGAAGAAAAAGCTTCCTATCAATGATGCCCTTACGATTATATAAGTTTCTTACGTAAGCCTATTATTCGTGTATATATCAGAGTATTATTACATATCCTTTTTTCTCTAAAAAAAAGAACAGAAAAAAATTAAAACAGAAAAGGATAACTGCTCTGCCCTATCCTGTTCACTGGGCAGAATCAATAAAGAAGAACGAATTGTCCTTATGAAACTATCAGAGAACCATATCATCCGACTTGTCTCTGAGGGAGGACTCTAGAAGATAGAAGATAATTAGAGTATTCACTTGAATTTTCTTCCAGTTGACTTCTGAACTAACATACAATTAACGGAATGAGCCTGTTCAAACGATCCAGGAGTTGCTGAGTCGATCATTTATTTACCAGCGTAACAAGTATTTCCTTTATTTCTTTTATGTCAACCTGCAACCTATTAATACTCATTTCCACGTCTCGCAGTTTTTCTCGTACCGTTTTACCATCGTCTATTTCCATGCTGACTAATTCTGAGATCATAACTACATATTGTTTCAATTCAGGTTCATCAATAGCAGATAAAATTTTCATTATTTTTTGGAAAAAATCCTCTTCATTTACGTCTAAAGCCAGGATTTGATTCCTTATAGACTCTCTACGATCTTCCTTTAAGTTTTTTTCTAGAGCAACCTGGCCATTTTCATCAGTTATAGAGGCAGAGTCTTCTTCCACTCGAACCAAACTGTCACTTCCAGCGTTTTCCTCTCGAAAAACTTTGTCTTTACCCATGACGAGCCGTCCGTCTTCTGCGCTTTCATATAATTTGATAGTGGCTATATTGAACTGCTCTTGCAAATCGCCAGTTTTGGCATCACCTACCCAACCTTTTTCATGCAGTTCCTTTCCTTGAGTTACCCAAGTGACGAGATTATCTCTAATATATCTCGAAGTTATAGGTACCCTTGATTTCTCCTTATAAACTCTGTTAAAAAACTCAGCTATCATTTGATGGCATAATATCGGCCTCCTTTTACTTGCTCTCTTTGTCGTATTGAGCAAGAGAGCCCAATATATGACAGTCAGCTTTTCACAAAGGCATTTTTCTTTATTATTTGACCATCGAAATTTCCTCAGTTGCCTTGTTTCCGCTTCGTCATTACTATTGCCTCCCAAGTCTGTGGATGCTCCAACATGTAATATGTCATTATCAATATCACTGGAAGTCTGAGTTTCCACATTTAACTTGCTATTCGTAGCTCCAATTTTCTTATTAAAACAGATAGTATGTGTAGACTGCAGAAGGTCGAAGCTCCTCGAATTGGCAAAATCAATGTTTTGTTCTATTATTTTCACCGGTTTTGTTGGCAGTATTTGTGCAATTCCTGTCATTGAGTTTCTAAACACATTCTTTTGATCATATTTTGAGGTGTTCTTTTTGCTTTTGTGTACTTTTTTTGAAATGGGCACATTCACGTTTGATGCTTCCAATTTCTCTTCCTCCATTTTTGGCGTTTCAGAGGCCTTTCCGTAATAATCTTCAAAGGAATTTAAAGTAAAATTCTTAAAGTTGGACATCCAAAAGGATCTTCACAGTGCAGGCGTATTTTGTGTCCACCAGCTTCAACCTAACATCAGTTTCTAAGCTGTTTTATCTTATTATTTGCTTATTTATCCACTTCCATTGTTTTGTCCTAAATATCAGCATCACCCGGACGGAATATAAAACGTCACTGTCACTTATTTTAAGTCATAATCAAGCCCTTTTACTGTGACCATTGGTCAATGTATACTACAGCAGCAGGTTGTTTATCAAAGGCGCCTTTGTTTTCAAACTATTCAGCGCAGAATACCATTTCAGAATTATGTAAAAAGCTCCAAACAAATTAACGAAGGATGTCCCGAATTCTAGCATCATTTATCTTTTTGCAAAAATATTACTGAAAAACTATGTATTATGTCCAAGGGCTATAGAGCCCAGTATTTTCGTTGTAAAAGAAGATAAACGGTAGAGGAATAAGTAGAAATGTCCCAATCCAACACGTAGGATCTCTTTTCTGTTAGTTTAGTCTACTTTTATGGATGAGAAAATTTTTCTAATAAAGAGCATACTGCTAATGAAACCGATTGAACCCGTTACTAGACAGCACAGTAATGAAATAACTGAGGAGTACCCCACGTACAAGACAATAGTCGTAAATCCACCCAACTTAAATTTGGTGAATAAAATAGAATGAATGAACACGTACAAAGCACAACCGGCACCTCCAATGATGAATCCTCTCCATTGCCACTTCCAGTTTTCTAGGCATAATGAATGATAAGTGATCAAAATAGTGACGAGTGATGTTGTTAAAGTTAATAGAAGGAAAGAGAAGAATAAAAATCCAAACATGTAGAAAATCTTGTTGAACCACAAACTTGTGTATATGAAGTACAGCTCAACGGCAATGGAGCCAAATGGAAAGATACCAGCAATCAAGGTAGCTGGTATAGTTTTTAAATACCAAGGCTGGAAGGGTATCTGCCTTGCAATTTGGTTGGTCTTGGTTGGATGTTCATCCCAGTGACATCTCTTCCTGGCAACCAACGAACCAGCAAAGGATAATGGGATGGAGAACAAAAACCATAAAAAGACCATAAAGAACAGAGTGCTTGCTGGTATAACACCAGAAGAATGAGCAAACATCAAGAAAAAGTTTAACGCGATAATTACTAGCAGAATAGCACCGGGAACTAAAAGCGGGGTCAATACCAAATTTGCCTTCCAGTATGGCCCATCAAAAAATTTGTAGATACCCATAGATGTATAAGAGCCGACGAACCCGAATAATGCATAAAGGATAAACATAACAGTGGCTAACGAACCTCTAGAACTAGGAGATAGGAAGCCCAATGCAGCGAAGAAAATACTGCAAGTCACCATCAAAAATAATTGAACTCCTGAACCGACTAAAATTGAAAGCGTTAGTGATTGACTTGGCGAACGGAAAACATCACCATGGTTCAATTTCCAGCCTGAATCTTCTTGGAAATCATCATCCAAGTTTAATTCATTGTAACGTGCGAAATCGCTTTTCAGTGCGCGCAATAGCGAATGGATGACAACAGATGACAACAAGACAACAACTAAAGAGAAGTTGATCAAAGAGAACCATTGAATGGAAGGATCATATACGTGTAAATATTTGTCCCATCTGGTAGCCCAAGAAGTGGCTGATTCATTAAATTTAACGGAATAAGTAAAATAAACTTCATTATCATTTTCCTCGTCCAGAATCAATGGGTTGCCATTCGTTTCACATGTACCTGGGCTGGAACGTTTTATGGATACTGGTTCAACAATCACACCAACTACACGATAGTTACCTTCACCACGATTGTGATATTCAATCATGATATCGAAATGATTGGCAAAGTAAGGAAACTCGTAAGTTTTCACCATGTTACGATCATCACGTGTCTCCAATTTTACACCTTGATTGGTGGTTTCTTCCTCTTTTGGAGCAGCCTTAGTGTCTGTTCCCTGGGCTACTTCTACAAAACCAAGCTCGAAACCAGCGCCATAAAAGCTAGTCTTAGTTCTTCCATCAAAAACGTTTCTTGCGGCCGGTAATCCATCAATAAGCCAATTTTGGAAGAAGCCGTTTTTGATCAACTTGTTGATGAATTTAGCATCATTACCGGGAATAGTAGTTTGACACAAGGAAACACACTCCTTTTCTTGTAACATATTCAATTCGAATGGGGAATTATAAATTCGATCACCAAATATAACGGATCCCAAGGATTCAGGTTGCTTTTCGACTTTTTTGGGCTGGCAAAAATGAAATCTATTGTAGTAGTAGTCGTATGAATACAAGAAGTTTTCTTTATCTCCAGAAACATTGTTACCATCCTCATCTTTGTGTTGATAATACATTGATGGAGTTAGATGATTAACGAGCAATGGGATTTCATCGTTTTCCTTGTAGGTGGTAGGCGCTACACCTGGCAAATAGAAGGCTCTAGCTGTTGACACGAAAAAATACAGCAACAATAGCTGTAAGTATGCCATTTTGTAAATATTCTCTTTTGTTTTCCTTTCGGTACTGGCTCTCTGCTACTAAAACTAATATTTGTAATAACAGTAGCAGGTGAAGGAAAAGTTGGACAAAGAGCTAAAGTGAACTTTACTAACGTATCGGAAAAGTTGTAGGAGAAAAAAAATAAAGCAATGCAAAAACCTTGAATTACCTTTTTGTTTATCATTAGGCCTATTTCTTCGAACCGATGACATTTTCCATGGCATTACCAAGTAACGAAAAATTGCCGTGAAAAAAATTTAGTGTACGGTAACCCGGACTTGTATATTATTAGTTAAAATCACTCATTTTAAAGCAGCTTTGGTGCATTCTAACAGACTTACAGTCCATGTCACAATTCAATGTATGTGGTGCTCTTCATTAATTCTTGATAGGCTTAGAGTTCTCTATATTTTCTTTGTTTATTATATTAAGTGTTCATTATTTAAGTAGTTATATATTATATAATACAACCCCGATTAGACAAACTTCATAAGTTTTTCGGGAGGGACGGTATCAAGCATTTCATTCTCATCAATTCGCGGTTTAATGGGCTTATAATCACCCTCCGGATCTTTAAACACGTAGGCAAGAATGACGCCTGCAATACCAAGGACAGAAACTGTCCCTAATGCTAGTGCAAGACCAATCAAAACAACAAACCCACGATCTATTTTCTTTTTTTTCGATTTTGACGTAGACTCACCGCTGGCTGATGAAGACGGAGACTGGGATGATGTTGATTGAGGACTTGTCACAGTGATGTTCAAATTGGCGAGTGGAATCTGAGAGTTGAATTCAGTTGAAACGTCTCTATTAATAAAAAATATTGGATTGTGATTGGAAGTATTAGTTGTTTCTGAGATGAAGTAAGGTGTCCATTTTTGGAAATCAAACAATAAGCTTTGTAAGTTTCCGTACTGCGAAGTGCTGAAATTACCGTTAAGTAAGAGGATACTACCGTTATCGGCATCATTGGTCGTTCTCTTACTCAAAGTATCTGACTCTATATTTGTGTTTATGGCCGAAACAGAGCTGATAGAGCTGCCATTACCAGGCAACGAGGTAATATTCCATTCTTGATTTCTATAAATAAATAATGAGGTATCATTCCATGCCACTACGGAGTCTTTAATAACAATGAACGAATTCAGTTTCCCCTCAGAACCAGTCAATAATGGAATCATAGTAGAATTGGTTAAGTTAAAGGATCCTAAACGTATAGATTGGTATTCTTTTGTTTCAAAAAGGCCAGAAATAATTAATTCCGATGCGTTTGTGAACGAAAGCTGAGTGACTTCACCAAAAATCGTGTTATTGAAGAATGTAGACCAAGTTTTGCTTTCGTAGTTGTATAGACATAATCCGGAGCAATTCGGTTTAGTCATTTGGAAATCCCCGCCGACAAGTATGCTACAGTTTTTCTCAAAATTAACCAATGCATTTATTTTCGCATTCGATCCCAGTGTTTCATTAGCAATCGTGGTCAAATTCCTTAAATTAAAAACGGACAATTCCGCCGTAGCTGAGGACTCTGAACCGACAGCTAGCAAAGTTTGATTGTTAGCGTATAGCATTTGAGTAATACTGTTGGACCAATTCCAGGAAGGGTAAACTTTATTAGAAAAATAAATCTTGTTCAGAGAATCTATTTCGTATGCATATGCTGTGGCAGACTCATTTAAGTAAGCACCCAAGTAAGGTACAATCCCCCCCTCTAGATTCAGCGCCTCTACTTTATTTTCATTCAAAAAACGCACAGATCCATTCAAATTACCATATTGCATATGAGATACTGCGCCTGAAAACAAAACATCACCGTTGCCATTGTTACCAGCCGCCCAAAGTGACAGACTAAAAGAAGTAGAATTCCATATTTGTACATTGGAAGAGGCATTGACCATGTAATCGTTATTAAGAACAATCAGATCGTTATTTTCAAGGCTTATATTGATGGCACTAGCCACTGTTTTAGAATGGTTGAGGATATTTTCAAACGATCCATTATACAGAAAAACAGTTGATTGATTATCTGAAGAGAGGATGTCCCCAAATATTAGCAAGCCCTCGTTTGTCTTTGTCATACCATGCACATCGCCTTGAATGGTTTGATTTTTACTTGACGTTACTTCAAAGTCGTCATTAAGGTCAATGATAGAAATCCGGTTGCTCACTCCACCAACAATTAATTTGTTATCGTAAATGTCAGCAAAAAGGGAAGAATTCTTAGGGTAATTGTTTACTGGGAAAAGGTTAAGGGTGGTATTACCTATCTTTGTCTCATTCGATTTCGCGCCAGTAAAGTTTGATTTTTGGTATTGGAGGATACCATTTAATAACGTTTGTCTTTTCGCATTAGTAGACTCCGAAAGAGTGTCAAAAGCATCTAAAGATACAGTAATGACATTAACTTGATCTGCCACGAGTACTGTTGCTGTGTTACTTGTATAGATTCCGGAGACATACTCCAGAACGATTTCCGGTGAGAAATCCAGATATCCTGAATAGATTTGATCATATTTTAGATTATCGTTGTTTTGGTAGATCATGTACGTCTTCATCATTGTATTGTTTTGTTGATTCCACATGGTCACATTAACAATACCTCTTGAAGAGCATGTATTATCGTGAAGACACCCGGGTGTATACATGTTGATAATATAATGACCAGGGTGGATAATGTTTGGGTAAAATTTCACGCGTGGAGTTGGCTCGTTCTGATCTGGAACATATTTTGTCGCTATATAACTTTCATCTGTTAGGCCGTTATACCAATCATTGCTCGATAGTGTAGATGACGATGAATCATTGGCCAGCGCGCTGCAGCCATATTCGTTAAGCGAATCATTAGCATAAGTAGAGAATGTGTCCTGATAGAGTTCTAAACCGGATAACCCAACACCATTACCGTATGAATTTAATGCTGTGAATTTTAAAGATGAAACGGGAAGTTCATTCACGAACGCAAAATCTTGGAAATTCGATGACCATTTTACATCTGTGTTGTTGTTATCGATAAAGGTGATCATGTCCATGGATGAAGATACATTCTGGCTTGCTGATTGTAAAGTAGCTCGACTATACAAAGGGCAAAACTCATCGCAATTCTTCAACTTCCCACTCAGTGGGTCCAGATACGTCAAATTCATTATACTACTGGACGGATTAGTTAGAATTTGAAATAAAGAGATTTCGCTATCAGAACTTTGAGAATTGTAAAGCCTTATTTTTGTTGGTGAAACTTCATAAGGTAGATTACAAACCAGAGACCCGGATGTAGCCGGATATAGCCATCCGTTGTTGTTAGAGTCAGGGCAAACTAATGAATTAGACGCAAACGTTGTACTTCCCTGGGAATCCCAGGAAGCATATCTCAATGGAATTCGTTGGCCTAGTTCCAATGTGGTAACGTTTAAAGGGGAGGTTGAATTCGTGCCGTTATTAAAACTGGTAACAAGCACGGAAGAATCATCCAATGTATAAAATTTCCCTGCAAATAAAATGCTGTCGTCATTTAGCTTGACGATTGAATTGACATTAGAGTTTTCACCAAACCCTCCAAAAGGTAAAAGCTGAGTGGTGTTCGATATGGAATCCCAAATGAGGGCACTATGGCCCGTCATGGAGCCATTATTGTATGAAAAGTTTCCTCCAAAATAAATAGAAGTGTCATTCACGAGTACAGTCTCGACAGACCCTAACGATTGATTGAATATAGGTACCATAGATAGCGTCGACAAATTGTATAATATCTGGTTTCCCACAGACATATTGTTTATCGTGCCTGATCCACTTAGGATAAACGAATCAGCGCCGAATGGCGTGATTTTGTCTATTCGAGTATCATCAGAGGCACCTTCTAACTGAATATAGGTGTTGTTGGAGTAATAAACTAGACCATGCGAACTTGTTTCTGGACCTATTTCTCTGGTGAAATTTTGCTGGCCTGTATACTCGTAAAAAGATAAGGCGTCTACACCGCCAAGGATTTGCACCGCGTTGCTGTTATCTTGCGATATATTCAAATTGGGTAGCACATTATCTTCGATGTCCAGGAAAGATTTGATATTCTGCAACTGTGACGCCTTCGATATCTGCACAAGAAAAGGAAATGCGAGTGTCCAGAGGCGATGAACAAACATTTAATTTCTATATCGTAACAGAGAACAGGAGTGTTGTGATCGTTTTCTCTTGCGTTTCCTTGGTTTCCCAATCGATCCGCTGTATAAATATAAAACAAAAGATTATATTAGCTTCTCCTACAAAGCCTAGTCTGGGGGATTATTGAAGCGCACACTTTCCTTCGAGACTTCTGGTGATGACATTTCCACATTTCCATATTTTTCTTTTTTTGTATCGCGAAAAAATGGGAAAGAATGGCGTTTCTAACCACTAAAAAAGAGGAATTTCGCCTAATTTGGGAATTTGTCAACAAAAATGTCAACCCTATGAGATGTATCTTAGCCTGCGGTGGACTCTTAAAAATATGACAGAATCTAAATTAAAAAAATGGCCTGAAAGCCCCGACTTTTAGGGTTTTCATTGTTGCTATGTAAATCTATAATTAATTATATCCAATTCTGGTAACCAAATCTGTGTTTGGTACACCAATCAGGACCATGCTCATAATATTCTTCTCTTGTGACCCTCGCTTTCTGATAGGAATTAGTCTTCGCAAACTGTGACATCACTTCCCATCCAAACAGAGCACAATCACCTTCGGGCACCGAGACATGACAAGTCCAATCTGTGGGTAATTGCCTTTGTAACTCTGCTGCAAGCCGTTGAGCGAAATTGGGAAGATTAAAATTTCCTCCGGTGCATACGATGTTTCCTACCATGAGAGGTCGTACTATCTCTGGCAGCATGGAAAGGCTCTCTAGAATTGCCTCCACAATGCCTGGTTTTGTAATCTGCGAAATTTCTGGATGGAAAAAAGTTTCTGGTATTGTGAAAAGCTCATCTGTCAATGTTATGGTCTGTGCATCCTCTGGTAACGGACTGTTTTCTTTTCTAGGGTTTCTTACGTAACCAAGAAAGCTTGTTTGGAAGTCAGGAAGCACATATTCTAGTGCATGCTTATCCTTTATTTTGAAACTGTCAAAATAGGACACCGGGCTAACAAATAAACATTGTTCTTTGATATTGTTAACAAGTATGGTTTCATCCATCATGTTGTAGTGTCTAAATGATAACGTTTCTTTTAGTAACCCAGTGAGGAAACGGCCCCCAATGTCCAATTTTTTTACCGCTTTATAGTACGGTATTCCCTTCAGGACGGGAATAATCCAAGTACAGTTAAAACCAGAGTCAATAACCAATTGGAAATCATAGTAATCGCTGTTGGGATTCTGCGCATCCTTGGACTCGCTAGATGTGAATGTCGTGCCGTCTGAACTGCTAGCAACGATGTCGGCGTCTTCGTCCTTGCCTGAGATTGTTTTCATTTTACCCTTATATGACTTGGTAAATGGTACGAAGACTGCTACAGGAGACTTGAAAAGACTGTCGAATTCATATTCTTCAAATATCACCTGGTCAGCATGTTTACTTAGTTCTGGTAAGGTCATACAGCTCTCGCTAGCAACCAAATGATGACCCTTCCCCTCCTTTAGATCAAATCCATCAAACTCTGAAGGGTTGAAAAGGCAATAATCCCATATACAACTCTCCAGTTCCCATAATGTCAGCTGTCCCAGTTCGTGTGGTCTCCTAAAAGTGATAGACGATATATCCTTGATGTTTTTGATGTGGTTTGATAAATATGACGTCCCAAATTTATCTTTGGCCAATGCATTCAAAGCTCGAAACGGTTCCTTCTTTGTGGAAGGACCAAACTTGATTTCGTAGGAGCCGTTATCAATCACAATAGGCGGTGTTTCCATAGTTCAAATAATCTTGTCTACGAATCTGCCCTTCTTCTCCTTTGATCCTACATTAATTCTCCTGTTCTTCTTGTTCTACTTTATAATGGTGTTTGTAATTCTGAACGGAAAGTAATTGTTTACAATAATCGCGAAATATATCTATATCGATATACATCATCTACCACACCGGAATCGGATTTATTCTAGAAAAGAAGCTCTATAAGAAGCAGCATTACCTTACGACAATAATCAGGTGCAATCAAGGGAATATATCTGATGTGTGATAGTCCATTGAGTAAAAGACAAAAGCGGGGGGCTGCAGGACGATCAGAATTATCTCTTGACCATGGTGATATCGAACAAGAATCACAGGTAGAAAACCGAGTTAATCGCACTGAAAAGACACCAGACCCAAATATTCCTGCGCTGGAAGCATCATATACCAAATCACATACTCCTAGGAAGCTTGTTTTGAGCTCTGGTGAAAATCGGTACGCCTTTTCTCAACCTACGAACTCAGCAACCACATCACTGCATGTACCGAATTTGCAACCACCAAAAACGTCTTCTAGGGGCCGCGACTATAAGGCCTATTCTCAATCGCCACCAAGGTCTCCAGGAAGATCCCCAACTAGGAGATTAGAATTGCTCCAGCTTTCGCCTGTGAAAAATAGCAGGGTTGAACTGCAAAAAATCTATGATAGCCACCAGTCATCGAGCAAGCAACAGGGCAGACTGTTTATTAATGAATTGGTCTTAGAGAACTTCAAGTCCTACGCTGGTAAACAAGTAGTAGGTCCCTTTCATACCAGCTTCTCAGCAGTGGTAGGCCCCAATGGTTCAGGCAAATCAAATGTCATCGATTCGATGTTATTTGTATTTGGATTTAGAGCAAATAAGATGAGACAGGACAGATTGTCCGACCTAATTCACAAATCGGAAGCTTTCCCGAATTTACAATCGTGTTCCGTAACTGTGCATTTTCAGTACGTTATTGATGGATCCTCAGGTACTTCCCGAATCGATGAAGAAAAACCTAGACTGGTCGTTACAAGAAAAGCATTTAAAAATAATTCATCAAAATATTATATAAACGAAAAAGAAAGCAGCTACACAGAGGTTACAAAGCTTTTAAAAAATGAGGGTATTGATTTAGATCATAAAAGATTTTTGATTCTACAAGGTGAAGTAGAGAATATTGCCCAAATGAAACCTAAGGCAGAAAAAGAGAGCGATGACGGATTACTGGAATATTTGGAGGACATAATTGGAACTGCCAACTATAAACCGTTAATTGAAGAGCGAATGACTCAGATTGAGAATTTAAATGAAATTTGCCTAGAAAAAGAAAATAGATTTGAAATTGTTGATAGAGAAAAGAATTCATTGGAGTCAGGAAAAGAAACTGCGTTGGAGTTTTTAGATAAGGAAAAGCAGCTAACACTTTTAAAATCAAAATTATTTCAATTTAAGTTGTTTCAAAACAACTCTAAGCTTGCCAGTACCTTGGAAAAGATCTCTTCTTCGAATGAGGACCTCGAAACTGAAAAGATGAAATTTCAAGAATCTTTGGAAAAAGTGGACGAGGTTAAAGCTCAACGTAAGGAAATAAAAGATCGAATATCATCTTGTGCTTCAAAAGAAAAGACTTTAGTTTTTGAAAGAAGAGAATTAGAAGGCACCAGAGTTTCTTTAGAAGAGAGAACAAAAAATTTGGTTAATAAAATGGCAAAAGCGGAAAAGACTTTGAAGTCCACCAAAAATTCGATATCGGAAGCCGAGCACATGCTTGAAGAGCTTCGTGGGCAACAGACTGAACACGAGACAGAGATCAAAGATTTGACTCAATCGTTGGAGGAGGAACGAAGGATACTTGATGATATTAAGCTATCTTTGAAAGACAAAACCAAGGATATTTCTGCAGACATTATCCGGCATGAAAAGGAACTGGAACCCTGGGATCTTCAACTTCAGGAAAAAAAATCGCAAATACAATTGGCTGAATCTGAACTATCTTTATTAGAAGAAACTCAGGCTAAGCTAAAAAAAAACGTTGAAACCTTGGAAGAGAAAGTTCTTGCTAAGAAAACACATAAGCAGGAGCTACAAGGTCTTATTCTCGATCTTAAAAAGAAGTTGAACTCACTCATAGATGAAAGATCACAAGGTGAAAAGAATTTCAGTTCCGCTCATCTAAAGTTAAAAGAAATGCAAAAGGTTTTGAACACCCACCGCCAACGTGCGATGGAAGCTCGATCTTCTTTATCGAAGGCTCAAAATAAAAGTAAAGTTTTAACAGCTTTATCGAGATTGCAGAAGTCTGGACGTATAAATGGATTCCATGGACGTCTGGGGGATTTGGGCGTTATCGACGATAGTTTTGATGTGGCTATTTCTACTGCCTGTCCAAGACTGGATGATGTGGTGGTCGATACTGTAGAATGTGCACAGCACTGCATCGATTACTTAAGAAAAAACAAACTTGGTTACGCAAGATTTATTCTTTTGGATAGGTTACGTCAATTTAATTTACAACCTATCAGTACACCAGAAAATGTGCCAAGGCTATTCGATTTAGTTAAGCCTAAAAACCCCAAATTCTCAAATGCGTTCTACAGTGTTCTTAGAGACACCTTAGTTGCTCGGAACCTAAAGCAAGCCAATAATGTAGCGTATGGGAAGAAAAGATTTAGAGTGGTCACTGTAGATGGGAAATTAATTGATATCTCTGGTACAATGAGTGGCGGTGGTAACCATGTGGCAAGAGGTCTAATGAGATTAGGAACGAGCCAGTCAGACAAAGTAGATGATTACACCCCGGAAGAGGTGGATAAAATTGAGCGTGAGCTGTCTGAAAGAGAAAGTAACTTCCGCGTGGCAAACGATACAGTTCATGAGATGGAGGAAGAACTGAAGAAATTGAGGGATCACGAACCAGAACTGGAATCACAAATATCAAGGGCAGAATTGGAAGCTGATTCCTTAGCGAGTGAATTAACACTGGCAGAACAACAAGTGAAGGAGGCGGAAACGACATACGTCAGGGCAGTCAGTGACAAAGCGCAGCTAAACATAGTAATGAAAAACTTGGAACGCTTGAGAAACGAATACGATGATTTGCAATCCGAAACAAAAACCAAAAAGGAGAAGATCAAAACCTTGCAAGGCGAAATCATGAAAGTTGGTGGTACCAGATTGCAGATGCAAAATTCAAAAGTTCAGTCACTTTGTCAGAGGTTAGATATTCTAGTCGCCAAACTTAAAAAAGTTAAGTCAGGCTTAAAGAAGTCAGGAGGGGATGTCCTAAAATTTCAAAAACAGCTGAAGAACACTGAAGGAGACGTAGAACTATCATCAAATGAGCTAAAAATCATCGAAGAAAAACTAAAGCACACAAAACTGGCTTTGTCAGAAAATGACATAAATATGACTGAGACGCTCAACTTGAAAAGAGAATTAAGAGAACAGAACGAACAACTGAAGGAAAAAGTAGACGAGATGGAGGAAAATATTGATGAATTCAAATCCCTGGAAATTGAAATGAAAAACAAGTTGGAAAAATTGAATTCATTATTGGCGTATATCAAAAGCGAGATAAAACAACAAGAGAAAGGATTAAACGAACTCTCAATTAGGGATGTAATACATACTCTGGAAATGCTTGACAATAATCAAATGGACATAATGAAGGAGGATATTGAAGATGATCAGGAAGTTGATCGGGAATACCGATCTTGTGAAACTCAAGTTGAGGGTAAAATACAGGACGACGAGGATTCTTGTGACAATAAACATTCAATGAACGTTGATGAGACTTCGGATGAGGTTTCCAGAGGAATACCAAGGCTTTCTGAGGATGAATTAAGGGAATTGGATACAGAACTACTTGAAAGTGAAATTAATGAATTGACATATTACGTCGAAGAGACTAATGTGGATATTGGAGTTTTGGAGGAGTATGCTAGGCGCTTAGTAGAGTTTAAAAGAAGGAAGCTGGATTTAAATAATGCTGTTCAAAAAAGAGATGAAGTTAAAGAACAGGTAGAAATACTCAAGAAGAAAAGATTCGATGAGTTCATGGTTGGCTTCAATATCATATCAATGACCTTGAAAGAAATGTATCAAATGATCACTATGGGTGGAAATGCTGAATTGGAACTTGTGGATAGTCTTGATCCTTTTTCCGAAGGTGTCACCTTCAGTGTCATGCCTCCTAAAAAGAGTTGGAGGAATATTACAAATCTTTCAGGTGGTGAAAAAACTCTAAGTTCCTTGGCTTTAGTTTTTGCTTTACATAAGTATAAACCAACTCCCCTTTATGTCATGGATGAAATCGATGCTGCTTTGGATTTCAGAAATGTGTCAATTGTAGCTAACTATATCAAAGAAAGAACTAAGAATGCACAGTTTATTGTTATTTCCCTAAGGAATAACATGTTCGAACTAGCACAACAGCTGGTTGGTATTTATAAAAGAGATAACAGAACCAGAAGTACCACAGTGAAAAACATAGATATCTTCAACAGAAACTAATTGGTACACTAATCAATTAAAGAGCACTTCTCTGGTTGGAATATCCATTGCTATCAAAATAGTAGATTCCCGCCTATTAATATTCTTATGCCCAAGAGTTGGGAATTGAAAGGAAATAAAAAATCAAATAAAAAATCAATCATCATGCACCAGAAATAGAAAAATACATATATACTTAAGCAACACTAAGATTGCAACTTGAAACCAAGTTTTGGTAAAAATTAAATGCAAGATTTACAAATATGAGGTGTAGGGAGTGTATACTATATGCAGATATCAAATAGTTAAAAACTAATGAAATGTAAACTAGAAATATGGTGTTCGGAACTTTTCAATATAATTAGGAACGACACGGTTAATGCGTATCATCCAGTATCTTGACATACTGCTTTTCCGCAAGATAAACGAGCTTTTGTACGGGAATTACTGCAGTTTGATGAGTGAATTTCGGAAATTTTTTTCTATTGACCCCAAACCATTCCATAGGTGGAGTAGCGTCTCCCAGATCTCTTATTTGAGGCACTTCGATCTGTGGTTCTTCGAGTGCGATATAGTTAAACTTGGAAGCGGTTTCTTCCTTTTTGATTGATTCTTCAAGTTCCTCCTCTGTTTGTCCAAACGAAACATTTGCTACCTGTGATCGACGAACTGCCAGTGCTTTGACATGTGTAGTCCACATTTCTTTGATAAAATTCACAGGCCCTAGATTCCACCTTACAGATATTTTGTCTGAAAAAGAGCAAGCGAAGAGATATTCTAAATTATTTGTCTTTTCTTCTTGTAAAGTCGTCATGTGAACAGCAAGTTTTGGAATATCAATGATAGTACCACCAACAATCTTAGACGCATAATGCATGTAATCATCAATGGCAATGGAGGCTCCAACTTCCTCATCTAGTTCTTCTTTCGAAGTAGAAAGTGCTGCTGAAACATCTAGAACTTGCAGTTGTAAATCTGTCTTTAATTTTTTCCCTGAATGTGTTTCGGAACGTATAGAGACTTTGTCAATCCTTATTACTAGCACTTCCACATCGAATAAAGATATTGGCGAAATTTGAATCTTTGAAGAGGAAATATTCACCGAAAGATCTGTTCTTAATAATTTCAATGATCTCAAAATGTCCTTGTATAATATTGGTTGCCTAGATTCACCAGGATTCGAGTCTCTCAGCGTTTCCATATATGAAATTTTATTATCCTGCCTCATACGTACAATGGTGTTGTAGATATCCAGAATATTTGCAACAACTAATGCAGTAGAGCTGAGCATAATTTCATCTGATGAAAAAGAGACTTGTAACAAGTCGGGTAGAATCCCCTTGGCATCCTTTTCATTGTGAAGCTGGAAATGTATATTACTTATAGTGCCGATCAAGAACATATGATAATCAAAAGCAGCCTTTATTGCTATATCATCAATGTTTAGGGAGGTAGACACTAATGGATGCATATTTTTGCTCTTTTCAGGTGACCATTTGACTTCTGATAGCCAGCTTGCGTTTGCGACCTCAAACAAACCACTCAGTCTGCCTTCTGAAGTTAAGCTAATACCGTCAGTAAAAGCATGCAGTAACTGCCGCTTCTCATTATAATGATCTGTGGCTAGCCATGTCCTCTGGGTCCTTAATGAAATCATACCGAGAGAAGGGCCCAAATCAACGTCCCCGCTGACATTGGTGAAGATTAATGTGAAACACCAGGGTATTTCTGTGCCCACATCGGAATAGTTAGTCGATGTTAACGAACTCATATCAATTTCCTTACTACTGGATCTTTGTACTGGCCGCGTGTGCAAAATGCTACTGAACCTCCATATATCCAAAAACAAATACAAGTTCTGAAGCTGCTTCACATTGAAAAAGACGCTTAGATCAGAAACCAATCCTGTCCCATACATACTGATTACATCAGGATGTGTAAATAAAAGCGTCAAGTCCATGAAACCAACTTCGAAAGACGTACTTACTTCTCTTGAAAATATATGCTTAATGGATGCTTTTGTGTGTTCTAAAGTTAAAGAAAACTCCAGAGGCTGTTCAGAATCAAATTCATTGGTAGCCATACTGAACAAAAACGATTCAAATCCAACATCCGCTTGGACTTTAGCTTTTGGTTCACAGCTCAAGCTTAATTGTTGCTTAGCTGACGTTAATTTGACAGCTACATCAAATTGATCCAAGAGTCGCTTATAATCAACATTCTGCGAAGAAGGCTTCGTGAAATTTGGCTTTTCGTCAGTGCTATGTTTCTTTATCATCTTTTGCAAACTTTCTGAAAACTCCATTAATAAAGGAGCACAGCCTGCGTACAACGTATTATGTGTCGGGTCGACGGTAATTAATGTTCTGAATTTATGTGGTTTAGCCTTATCCTCATCATGCTTATATGTACAGTTTATAGTGACTACCGGACTTTTTATCTCGAAAGATGGCTCACTCTTTGTTTCAATATCTTCGTATGTGTAAACTCTAAAAACACCACCATCATACTTGAAATTTGAATTAACGGACCTAATGTTATCGAGAAAAGGAGCCAAACTATTCGAGGCACTTTCAACACTTGAGCTAGCATAAGGATTATCACTTTCCGTATGGGAATTCTCGGACACATCCAGAATATTTTTTTTTAGCTCTTGAAATGCTCGCATGGATTGTAAAGTAGACTCAATAACATCCATGAATGACGGAACAAAGTTTACATCCAGTGCCTCACCATGAAATCTAAAAAACCAATCTTTCAGCTCACCATATCTTTTGAACCAGTAGGATATTTGCATGTTCGGTAAGAAACTTCTATTATATTTGTCCTTCTCGTTTCCTTCAGAAAAAAAGGTGCTTGAGGTACTACCATTTGCAACAGAGAAAAAAGCGTCCACGACTGTAAACTTACCAAAGTCCTTTTCATATGCTGAAAACAATCTATTATAACCTAAAATTAACCCAGGATCGGAGCCTGCTCCATACTGGAATATCCAGCCGATACAAAATTTGTAGGACAGAATGTGTATAGAACGGAAATTTATGGGCATTTCTTTTGGTTTATCACTTTTACCGGTGAACATTTTGATGTTCCAAATATTGGGAGCATGGCGTCTTGAATAGTAATGACTCAGATCTAATAATTTATGCGCACCCCACATTAGTCTTAATAAAGAATCAGGAGATAAGCAGACCCTGAAATGGGAACTTTCCACTTGGAAGGACTGCTCCGTATCAACCGTTCGTTGTAGGGT